>NC_091299.1:33898898-34063898 GCF_038502225.1 Cherax quadricarinatus
CACATCCGCACTACGGTACCCTGAGAACTTTCCCTGCTTTAGTTGCTCTCTTGCAACGTTGCACAGTTCCTGATGATGCACTGAGAGGTGTGAAATAACTTGAGCTACAGATTTCCATCCCCCCGTGGCTTGTCTTGCATAGGTAAAATCGCCCGTCTGCGATTGTTTGCAATATATATATATATATATATATATATATATATATATATATATATATATATATATATGTATGAGAGTATAGTTTTACCAACGCTCTTATATGGGTGTGAAGCATGGGTGATGAATGTTGCAGCGAGGAGAAGGCTGGAGGCAGTGGAGATGTCATGTCTGAGGGCAATGTGTGGTGTGAATATAATGCAGAGAATTCGTAGTTTGGAAGTTAGGAGGAGGTGCGGGATTACCAAAACTGTTGTCCAGAGGGCTGAGGAAGGGTTGTTGAGGTGGTTCGGACATGTAGAGAGAATGGAGCGAAACAGAATAACTTCAAGAGTGTATCAGTCTGTAGTGGAAGGAAGGCGGGGTAGGGGTCGGCCTAGGAAGGGTTGGAGGGAGGGGGTAAAGGAGGTTTTGTGTGCGAGGGGCTTGGACTTCCAGCAGGCATGCGTGAGCGTGTTTGATAGGAGTGAATGGAGACAAATGGTTTTTAATACTTGACGTGCTGTTGGAGTGTGAGCAAAGTAACATTTATGAAGGGATTCAGGGAAACCGGCAGGCCGGACTTGAGTCCTGGAGATGGGAAGTACAGTGCCTGCACTCTGAAGGAGGGGTGTTAATGTTGCAGTTAAAAAACTGTAGTGTAAAGCACCCTTCTGGCAAGACAGTGATGGAGTGAATGATGGTGAAAGTTTTTCTTTTTCGGGCCACCCTGCCTTGGTGGGAATCGGCCAGTGTGATAATAAAAAAAAAAAAAAAAAATATATATATAAATATATATATATATATATATAAATATATATATATATATAAATATATATATATATATATATATATATATATATATATATATATATATTCAGGCGCTTAGCAGAAGCTAGACGGTGGCTGCCACACCCAGGAGCACAAAGCTTGTGATACACTTTTCACCAAATCCTGCAACATGCAGTGAACTTCGAAAGAGATTTTGAAATGTTTAACAATTAGTAAACGGGCGAAATTATTTACAAACATTATTTCTCAACACTCTCCGGGACGCGGCTACATAACATTGAGCAAAGGTCCTCCACATATACGTAGAGTTCGTTAAAGTTCACCTAGTTGGAGCATACCAACATTGAAAGTTCGAAGCCGATCGGATCAGGAGTTCTCAAGGTATAAACAAAATCTCTTGAAAAAGAAATGAAAAAGATATTTAAAACTGTACCGAAAATAGGAAACTAGTATTTTTTAAACTGGTCGAACTTAAAAATGCCATAAAACATGAGTCCTCAATATTTCACTGTTATATTTCAGTTAAAATTCTCGACACTCATTATAAACAATTCAGTTTTAAGAAACTTTAATATTCAAAACATCTTTAATATAATTTGGCAAAGCCGCTCGTACACAGTCCAAAATTAATACATGCAAAGTTGTTATTAAGATATACTCTTAGGATTTGAAACCGATCAGAAGAAGCATTCTCTAGTAATTGCATGGAAAGGAGCTTCATTAGCAGGTTGAAACTTACACTGCTCAAGGTGAGTACTAAACTTTCTGATAGTATAACCATTGGTGAAAGTTTGAATCCGATCAGAAGGAGCATTCTCCTGTTATTCTTTTGAAACCAACGATTCTACGCGTTATAACTGATAATGTATTGTCATAATTACCTTTGTACAAACTAAACTAACTGGATATTGTCCTGTATTTAAGTTGCATCAGCACTTAGGAACATCACGAGTGACATCAATGTGTGGTGTTGCATCAGCACTTACGAACATCACGAGTGACTTCAATGTGTGGTGTTGCATCAGCACTTACGAACATCACGAGTGACATCAATGTGTGGTGTTGCATCAGCACTTAGGAACATCACGAGTGACATCAATGTGTGGTGTTGCATCAGAACCTGGAAACATCACGAGTGACATCAATGTGTGGTGTTGCATCGGAACCTGGGGACATCACGAGTGACATCAATGTGTGTTGTTGCATCAGCACTTGGGAACATCACGAGTGACATCAATGTGTGGTGTTGCATCAGAACCTGGGAACATCACGAGTGACATCAATGTGTGGTGTTGCATCAGAACCTGAGAACATCACGAGTGACATCAATGTGTGGTGTTGCATCAGAACCTGAGAACATCACGAGTGACATCACATCAGAGTCACGAGTGACATCAATGTGTGGTGTTGCATCAGAACCTGAGAACATCACGAGTGACATCAATGTGTGGTGTTGCATCAGTACTTGGGAACATCACGAGTGACATCAATGTGTGGTGTTGCATCAGAACCTGGGAACATCACGAGTGACATCAATGTGTGGAGTTGCATCAGCATTTGGGAACATCACGAGTGACATCAATGTGTGGTGTTGCATCAGAACCTGGGAACATCACGAGTGACATCAATGTGTGGTGTTGCATCAGAACCTGGGAACATCACGAGTGACATCAATGTGTGGTGTTGCATCAGTACTTGGGAACATCACGAGTGACATCAATGTGTGGTGTTGCATCAGCATTTGGGAACATCACGAGTGACATCAATGTGTGGTGTTGCATCAGCATTTGGGAACATCACGAGTGACATCAATCTGTGGTGTTGCATCAGCACTTGGGAACAACCCGAGTGACATGAGTGTGTGGTGTTGCATCAGCACTTGGGAACATCACGAGTGGTGTGGTGTTGCATCAGCACTTGGGAACATCACGAGTGACATGAATGTGTGGTGTTGCAACATCACATCACGAGTGACATCAATGTGTGGTGTTGCATCAGAACCTGGTGTGGTGTTGCATCAGAACCTGGAAACATCACGAGTGACATCAATGTGTGGTGTTGCATCAGTACTTGGGAACATCACGAGTGACATCAATGTGTGGTGTTGCATCAGTACTTGGGAACATCACGAGTGACATCAATGTGTGGTGTTGCATCAGAACCTGGAAACATCACGAGTGACATCAATGTGTGGTGTTGCATCAGTACTTGGGAACATCACGAGTGACATCAATGTGTGGTGTTGCATCAGAACCTACATCACGAGTGGGAACATCACGAGTGACATCAATGTGTGGTGTTGCATCAGTACTTGGGAACATTGACATCAATGTGTGGTGTTGCATCAGTACTTGGGAACATCACGAGTGACATCAATGTGTGGTGTTGCAACACATCAATCACGAGTGACATCAATGTGTGGTGTTGCATCAGCACATCACGAGTGACATCAATGTGTGGTGTTGCATCAGCATTTGGGAACATCACGAGTGACATCAATGTGTGGTGTTGCATCAGCATTTGGGAACATCACGAGTGACATCAATCTGTGGTGTTGCATCTGCACTTGGGAACATCATGAGTGACATCAATGTGTGGTGTTGCATCAGCACTTGGGAACATCACGAGTGACATCAATGTGTGGTGCTGCATCAGCATTTGGGAACATCACGAGTGACATCAATGTGTGGTGTTGCATCAACACTTGGGAACAACACGAGTGACATCAATGTGTGGTGTTGCATCAGCACTTGGGAACATCACGAGTGACATCAATGTGTGGTGTTGAATCAGAACCTGGGAACATCACGAGTGACAGCAATGTGTGGTGTTGCATCAGTACTTGGGAACATCACGAGTGACATCAATGTGTGGTGTTGCATCAGAACCTGGGAACATCACGAGTGACATCAATGTGTGGTGTTGCATCAGTACTTGGGAACATCACGAGTGACATCAATGTGTGGTGTTGCACCAGTACTTGGGAACATCACGAGTGACATCAATGTGTGGTGTTGCATCAGAACCTAGGAACATCACGAGTGACATCAATGTGTGGTGTTGCATCAGAACCTGGGAACATCACAAGTGACATCAATGTGTTGTGTTGCATCAGAACCTGGGAACATCACGAGTGACATCAATGTGTGGTGTTGCATCAGTACTTGGGAACATCACGAGTGACATCAATGTGTGGGAAGTGCTAAGCTCAAATATATTTAACGTGACTTAAAGTGGAAAATACTTCACATTCTTTTTCAAACAAATAACAAAGATGTGCCAACACGCTAAATTACATTCTCCGCTTTCGTCTAAGTGTGATACACTGATGTTGACTGCTGGAAGCCAGCCAGAGCAGACTTTTAAAAGTTATCGAACCCCTCCCAGGAAACTCGGAGAAGCTTGTATAACATTATCAATGGAGCATCTGATATCAACCCTTTGCTCTGTACATAGAGAATCAGCATTATAGAGTTGAATCCGAGCGATTGAGGAGTTTGTATATTATAAACGATAGTTTGCAGGAAAATTTAAGAGGAAAATCTTAAAAAAGAGAGATAACCAGCTAAAGGTGCATCTTCAGGGAAGACTAAGAAAGTGATTGAAAGGTAAACAGCAGTGCTCGCCGGCTTATACTTCCAAGGAACACCACTGTTCCCTCAGAGATGATGTGTCGCTTCGTGAAGAATTGATCATCGGGGACTTTAGGCATCGAAAACTTGGCCAAAATAAAGACGTATACCTCGGCTTTGGAAACACTATTTCTGGCAGGAAAAAAAGATCCCAAACGGAAAGAGGAACTTTAATATTTTAAAAAATCCTGGGTAAATCCTCTTCCTTCCCCTGCACCCGACAAAAACGCCTTCCAAAAAAAAATGTAGTTAGGTTTCATTCAGTAAAAAAAAAAAACAAAAAAAAAAAAGGAGGTCGACATTGGTATTTTGTGTAGAATCGAGGAGTCAAGTTGGTGCCATGAATGTTATCACACTGACTCAGTCAACTGGCGACTGAAAGCTTGGCAAAGATGAAGCGGAAACCTTGCTCAAATATTGCGTTAAAAATTCATTTATCCACAGCATCACAAGTCCGGGCAATATGCTGAAAACTCGACCTCCAGCCTCCGCTACCTGCCACCATTAAAGAAAATAGCAAATACTGTATAGAGGAATATTCACTGTAATAATGGAACACGCTTGCCATTTTTGGGAGGGGAGGGGGGGTTGAAGGAAGGGCGGAGAGAGGTGGTGGCGCTGCTGGCTTTGTTTCCAAGTGTAGAATATAATGTAATGTGTGTGTGTGAGTGTGTGTGTGTTTGCAGGAGACTCGACTTTCGTAACACTTGCCTTTAGCTGCATTTCATATATTTTTCCCTGTTAGACTAGTGCTGCCATTTGTCACTGGCTGTTGTACTAGCGCTGCCATCTGTCACTGGCTGTTAGACTAGTGCTGCCATCTGTCACTGGCTCTTAAACTAGTGCTGCCATCTGTCACTGGCTGTTAGACTAGTGCTGCCATCTGTCACTGGCTGTTAGACTAGTGCTGCCATCTGTCACTGGCTGTTTACCTTCAGGTGGTGATTACTGAAGACAAGACACACGCGCACATCACACGTTTATCGAGACATTTCATTGTGTGAAAAACCTCATCAGGTCAGTAATAATGTACGTGTATTTCTTCAACACTACTGGCATTACGTCTTAGTATTCAACGGCGTTCCTGGCTCCCTCCTAACTCCACAAGGGCTGGCTAGCAAAGGTGCCACGCTTGAGTGCTCACCCTCGCCTGGCACTACCAGTTGACGGGAATCTTGTTGCAAGCTAACATGACAGAGTTCAGTCACCTCAATCACATTTCCCTCACGTCCTAGTGCCCTTGATGCTGGCGAAGGGCTCGTGAGCCAAGAAATTTAGTTCAAGGACCGGAGCAGAGAATAGCGCCACCTATAGTGGTAACAACCCTCTCAGGTACCATTTTATTAGTAAGGTTCAGATATATATATTAAACCATGATTGCCTCACCGAAGGCAAGGCCTACCCTTATTAATAATAATAATATCTTTATTTACTACTAGTACAAGGTATACAAGCCTAGCTGATATTCATGACATATTACTATATAGAAAGCCGCTGGTTATGCAGAGCATTTCGGGCAAATTATGTCAGCTTTATCCCAGGATGCGACCCACACAAGTCGACTAACACCCAGATATCCATTTTAAACGATGGTGAACATAGATAACCGGTGTAAGGAATCACGTCCAATGTTTCCACCCCTTCGCCGGGAATCGAACCCGGACCCCTTACCGTGTGAAGCGAGAGTTTTTGCCACCAGGCTGCTGGGCACCAATTACACGATACTTTATATCTAATGAACTTGTCTCTTGTCTCTGTTTGGATCTGATGTCATAGTCGATGATGTCTCTCATACCTCGGGTGCCATATGGTCTTGCAGGTGATCTAAATGGCTATATACACAATTATTCTGTTTCACTGGCCTTTTACTTTCGTATTTTAAATGAATATCCTATTATCGAGCTTCACATTTTATGGCTTGTTTATGAATGTATCTGTCCCACTCAAGTAAGAGTTTTTAATTAGGATTCTTAAGAGTTAATACGTTCAATGTGCTAAAGTTATTGTTATTAATTTTTGTGGAGCAACATAATTAACACAATAATAGTACATCTTGCATGAACAGTGAGTGAACAGCTTGGATGAACAGTGTACAGCTTGGATGAACAGTGTACAGCTTGGATGAACAGTGTACAGCTTAGATGAACAGTGTACAGCTTGGATGAACAGTGTACAGCTTGGATGAACAGTGTACAGCTTAGATGAACAGTGTACAGCTTGGATGAACAGTGTACAGCTTGGATGAACAGTGTACAGCTTGGATGAACAGTGTACAGCTTGGATGAACAGTGTACAGCTTGGATGAACAGTGTACAGCTTGGATGAACAGTGTACAGCTTAGATGAACAGTGTACAGCTTGGATGAACAGTGTACAGCTTAGATGAACAGTGTACAGCTTGGATGAACAGTGTACAGCTTGGAAGAACAGTGTACAGCTTGGATGAACAGTGTACAGCTTGGATGAACAGTGTACAGCTTGGATGAACAGTGTACAGCTTAGATGAACAGTGTACAGCTTGGATGAACAGTGTACAGCTTGGATGAACAGTGTACAGCTTAGATGAACAGTGTACAGCTTGGATGAACAGTGTACAGCTTGGATGAACAGTGTACAGCTTGGAAGAACAGTGTACAGCTTGGATGAACAGTGTACAGCTTGGATGAACAGTGTACAACTTGGATGAACAGTGTACAGCTTGGATGAACAGTGTACAGCTTGGATGAACAGTGTACAGCTTGGATGAACAGTGTACAGCTTGGATGAACAGTGTACAGCTTGGATGAACAGTGTACAGCTTGGATGAACAGTGTACAGCTTGGATGAACAGTGTACAACTTGGATGAACAGTGTACAGCTTGGATGAACAGTGTACAGCTTGGATGAACAGTGTACAGCTTGGATGAACAGTGTACAGCTTGGATGAACAGTGTACAGCTTGGATGAACAGTGTACAACTTGGATGAACAGTGTACAGCTTGGATGAACAGTGTACAGCTTGGATGAACAGTGTACAACTTGGATGAACAGTGTACAACTTGGATGAACAGTGTACAGCTTGGATGAACAGTGTACGGCTTGGATGAACAGTGTACAGCTTGGATGAACAGTGTACAGCTTGCCTGAACAGTGAGTGTACATCTTGGATGAACAGTGAGTGTACAGCTTGGATGAACAGTGTACAGCTTGGATGAACAGTGTACAGCTTGGATGAACAGTGTACAGCTTGGATGAACAGTGTACAGCTTGGATGAACAGTGTACAGCTTGGATAAACAGCGAGTGTACAGCTTGGGTGAACAGTGAGTGTACAGCTTGGATGAACAGTGAGTGTACAGCTTGGATGAACAGCAAGTGTACAGCTTGGATGAACAGTGAGTGTACAGCTTGGATCAACAGTGAGTGTACAGCTTGGATCAACAGTGAGTGTACAGCTTGAATCAACAGTGTTTGTACAGCTTACATCAACGGTGAGTGCACAGGTTGGATGAACAGTGAGTGTACAGCTTGAATGAACAGTGAGTGTACAGCTTGGATGAACAGTGAGTGTACAGCTTGGATGAACAATGAGTGTACAGGTTGGGTGAACAGTGAGTGTACAGCTTGGATGAACAGTGAGTGTACAGCTTGGATGAACAGTGAGTGTACAGCTTGGATGAACAGTGAATGTACAGCTTAGATGAACAGTGAGTGTACAGCTTGGATGAACAGTGAGTGTACAGCTTGGATGAACAGTGAGTGTACAGCTTGGATGAACAGTGAGTGTACAGCTTGGAAGAACAGTGAGTGTACAGCTTGGATGAACAGCGAGTGTACAGCATGGGTGAGCAGTGAGTGTACAGCTTGGATGAACAGTGAGTGTACAGCTTGGATGAACAGTGAGTGTACAGCTTGGATGAACAGTGAGTGTACAGCTTGGGTGAACAGTGAGTGTACAGCTTGGACCATCAGTGAGTGTACAGCTTGGATGAGCAGTGAGTGTACAGCTTGGATGAGCAGTGAGTGTACAGCTTAGGTGAACAATGCATAGCTTGGGCGAACAGTGAGTGTACAGCTTGGATGAACAGTGCGTGTACAGCTTGGGTGAACAGTGAGTGTACAGCTTGGATGAACAGTGAGTGTACAGCTTGGATGAACAGTGAGTGTACAGCTTGGATGAACAGTGAGTGTACAGCTTGGGTGAACAGTGAGTGTACAGCTTGGATGAACAGTGAGTGTACAGCTTTGGTGAACAGTGTACAGGTTGGGTGAACAGTGAGTGTACAACTTGGATGAACAGTGAGTGTAGAGCTTGGATGAACAGTGAGTGTACAGCTTGGATGAACAGTGAGTGTGCAGCTTGGATGAATAGTGAGTGTACAGCTTGGATGAACAGTGAGTGTACAGCTTGGATGAACAGTGAGTGTACAGCTTAGATGAGCAGTGAGTGTACAGCTTGGATGAGCAGTGAGTGTACAGCTTAGGTGAACAATGCATAGCTTGGGCGAACAGTGAGTGTACAGCTTGGATGAACAGTGCGTGTACAGCTTGGGTGAACAGTGAGTGTACAGCTTGGATGTACAATGAGTGTACAGCTTGGATGAACAGTGAGTGTACAGCTTGGATGAACAGTGAGTGTACAGCTTGGGTGAACAGTGAGTGTACAGCTTGGATGAACAGTGAGTGTACAGCTTGGATGAACAGTGAGTGTAGAGCTTGGATGAACAGTGAGTGTACAGCTTGGATGAACAGTGAGTGTTCAGCTTGGATGAATAGTGAGTGTACAGCTTGGATGAACAGTGAGTGTACAGCTTGGATGAACAGTGAGTGTACAGCTTGGATGAACAGTGAATGTACAGCTTGGATGAACAGTGAGTGTACAGCTTGGGTGAACAGTGAGTGTACAGCTTGGATGAACAGTGAGTGTATGGCTTGGATGAACTGTGAGTGTACAGCTTGGGTGAGCAGTGTACAGCTTGGGTGAACAGTGAGTGTACAGCTTGGATGAACAGTGAGTGTATAGCTTGGATGAACAGTGAGTGTACAGCTTGGATGAACAGTGAGTGTACAGCTTGGATGAACAGTGAGTGTACAGCTTGGATGAACAGTGAGTGTACAGCTTGGATGAACAGTGAGTGTACAGCTTGGGTGAGCAGTGAATGTACAGCTTGGATGAACAGTGAGTGTACAGCTTGGATGAACAGTGAGTGTACAGCTTGGATGAACAGTGAGTGTACAGCTTGGATGAACAGTGAGTGTACAGCTTGGGTGAACAGTAAGTGCACAGCTTGGATGAACAGTGAGTGTACAGCTTGGGTGAACAGTGAGTGTACAGCTTGGATGAACAGTGAGTGTACAGCTTGGATGAACAGTGAGTGTACAGCTTGGATAAACAGTGACTGTACAGCTTGGGTGAACAGTGAGTGTACAGCTTGGATGAACAGTGAGTGTACAGCTTGGATGAACAGTGAATGTACAGCTTGGATGAACAGTGAGTGTACAGCTTGGGTGAACAGTGAGTGTACAGCTTGGATGAACAGTGAGTGTACAGCTTGGATGAACAGCAAGTGTACAGCTTGGATGAACAGTGAGTGTACAGCTTGGATGAACAGTGAGTGTACAGCAGAACAGTGAGTGTACAGCTTGGATGAACAGTGAGTGTACAGCTTGGATGAACAGTGAGTGTACAGCTTGGATGAACAGTGAGTGTACAGCTTGGATGAACAGTGAGTGTATAGCTTGGAACAGTGAGTGTACAGCTTGGATGAACAGTGAGTTTACAGCTTGGATGAACAGTGAGTGTACAGCTTGGATGAACAGTGAGTGTAAAGCTTGGATGAACAGTGAGTGTACAGCTTGGATGAACAGTGAGTCTACAGCTTGGATGGAGAGTGAGTGTACAGCTTGGATGAACAGTGAGTGTACAGCTTTGATGAACAGTGAGTGTACAGCTTGGATGAACAGTGAGTGTACAGCTTGGATGAACAGTGAGTGTACAGCTTGGATGAACAGTGAGTGTACAGCTTGGATGAACAGTGAGTGTACAGCTTGGATGAACAGTGAGTGTACAGCTTTGATGAACAGTGAGTGTACAGCTTGGATGAACAGTGATGAACAGTGAGTGTACAGCTTGGATGAACAGTGAGTGTACAGCTTGGATGAACAGTGAGTGTACAGCTTGGATGAACAGTGAGTGTACAGCTTGGATGAACAGTGAGTGTACAGCTTGGATGAACAGTGAGTGTACAGCTTGGATGAACAGTGAGTGTACAGCTTGGTGAACAGTGAAAGTGAGTGTACAGCTTGGATGAACAGTGAAGTGTACAGCTTGGATGAACAGTGAGTGTACAGCTTGGATGAACAGTGAGTGTACAGCTTGGGTGAACAGTGACAGCTTGGATGAACAGTGAGTGTACAGCTTAGATGAACAGTGAGTGTACAGCTTGGTTGAACAGTGAGTGTACAGCTTGGATGAACAGTGAGTGTACAGCTTGGATGAACAGTGAGTGTACAGCTTGGAAGAACAGTGAGTGTACAGCTTGGATGAAGCAGTGAGTGTACAGCTTGGATGAACAGTGAGTGTACAGCTTGGATGAACAGTGAGTGTACAGCTTGGATGAACAGTGAGTGTACAGCTTGGATGAACAGTGAGTGTACAGCTTGGATGAACAGTGAGTGTACAGCTTGGATGAACAGTGAGTGTACAGCTTGGATGAACAGTGAGTGTACAGCTTGGATGAACAGTGAGTGTACAGCTTGGATGAACAGTGAGTGTACAGCTTGGATGAACAGTGAGTGTAGCTTGGATGCTTGGATGAACAGTGAGTGTACAGCTTGGATGAACAGTGAGTGTACATCTTGGATGAACAGTGAGTGTACAGCTTGGATGAACAGTGAGTGTATAGCTTGGATGAACAGAGAGTGAACAGATTGGAAGAACAGTGAGTGTACAGCTTGGATGAACAGTGAGTGTACAGCTTGGATGAAGTGAGTGTACAGCTTGGATGAACAGTGAGTGAGTGTACAGCTTGGATGAACAGTGAGTGTACTTGGATGAACAGTGAGTGTACAGCTTGGATGAACAGTGAGTGTACAGCTTGGATGAACAGTGAGTGTACAGCTTGGAACAGTGAGTGAAGCTTGGATGAGTGAGTGTACAGCTTGGATGAACAGTGAGTGTACAGCTTGGAACAGTGAGTGTACAGCTGGATGTGAGTGTACAGCTTGGATGAACAGTGAGTGTACAGCTTGGATGAACAGTGAGTCTACAGCTTGGATGGAGAGTGAGTGTACAGCTTGGATGAACAGTGAGTGTACAGCTTTGATGAACAGTGAGTGTACAGCTTGGATGAACAGTGAGTGTACAGCTTGGATGAACAGTGAGTGTACAGCTTGGATGAACAGTGAGTGTACAGCTTGGATGAACAGTGAGTGTACAGCTTGGATGAACAGTGAGTGTACAGCTTGGATGAACAGTGAGTGTACAGCTTGGATGAACAGTGAGTGTACAGCTTGGATGAACAGTGAGTGTACAGCTTTGATGAACAGTGAGTGTACAGCTTGGATGAACAGTGAGTGTACAGCTTGGATGAACAGTGAATGTACAGCTTGAATGAACAGTGAGTGTACAGCTTGGATGAACAGTGAGTGTACAGCTTCGATGAACAGTGAGTGTACAGCTTGGATGAACAGTGAGTGTACAGCTTGGATAAACAATGAGTGTACAGCTTGTATGAACAGTTAGTGTACAGCTTGGATGAACAGTGAGTGTACAGCTTGGATGAACAGTGAGTGTACAGCTTGGATGAACAGTGAGTGTACAGCTTGGATGAACAGTGAGTGTACAGCTTGGATGAACAGTGAGTGTACAGCTTGGGTGAACAGTGAGTGTACAGCTTGGATGAACAGTGAGTGTACAGCTTGGATGAACAGTGAGTGTACAGCTTGGATGAGCAGTGAGTGTACTTGGAGAACAGTTGTACAGCTTGGGTGAACAGTGAGTGTACAGCTTGGATGAACAGTGAGTGTACAGCTTGGATGAACAGTGAGTGTACAGCTTGGATGAACAGTGAGTGTACAGCTTGGATGAACAGTGAGTGTACAGCTTGGATGAACAGTGAGTGTACAGCTTGGATGAACAGTGAGTGTACAGCTTGGATGAACAGTGAGTGTACAGCTTGGGTGAACAGTGAGTGTACAGCTTGGAGTGTACAGCTGAACAGTGAGTGTACAGCTTGGATGAACAGTGACTGTACAGCTTGGATGAACAGTGAGTGTACAGCTTGGATGAACAGTGAGTGTACAGCTTGGATGAACAGTGAGTGTACAGCTTGGATGAACAGTGAGTGTACAGCTTGGGTGAGCAGGGACTGTACAGCTTGGCTCAACAGTGAGTGTACAGCTTGGGTGAACAGTGAGTGTACAGCTTGGAACAGTGAGTGTACAGCTTGGATGAACAGTGAGTGTACAGCTTGGGTGAACAGTGAGTGTACAGCTTGGATGAACAGTGAGTGTACAGCTTGGATGAACAGTGAGTGTACAGCTTGGATGAACAGTGAGTGTACAGCTTGGATGAACAGTGAGTGTACAGCTTGGATGAACAGTGAGTGTACAGCTTGGATGAACAGTGAGTGTACAGCTTGGATGAACAGTGAGTGTACAGCTTGGATGAACAGTGAGTGTACAGCTTGGATGAACAGTGAGTGTACAGCTTGGATGAACAGTGAGTGTACAGCTTGGATGAACAGTGAGTGTAGAGCTTGGATGAACAGAGAGTGTACAGCTTGGCTGAACAGTGAGTGTACAGCTTGGATGAACAGTGAGTGTACAGCTTGGATGAACAGTGAGTGTACAGCTTGGATGAACAGTGAGTGTACAGCTTGGATGAACAGTGAGTGTACAGCTTGGATGAACAGTGAGTGTACAGCTTCGATGAACAGTGAGTGTACAGCTTGGATGAACAGTGAGTGTACAGCTTGGATGAACAGTGAGTGTACAGCTTGGATGAACAGTGAGTGTACAGCTTGGATGAACAGTGAGTGTACAGCTTGGATGAACAGTGTACAGCTTGGATGAACAGTGTACAGCTTGGATGAACAGTGTACAGCTTGGATGAACAGTGTACAGCTTGGATGAGCAGTGTACAGCTTGGATGAACAGTGAGTGTACATCTTGGATGAACAGTGAGTGTACAGCTTGGATGAACAGCAAGTGTACAGCTTGGATGAACAGTGAGTGTACAGCTTGGATCAACAGTGAGTGTACAGCTTGGATGAACAGTGAGTGTACAGCTTTGATGTAGAGTGAGTGTACAGCTTGGATGAACAGTGAGTGTACAGCTTTGATGAACAGTGAGTGTACAGCTTGGATGAACAGTGAGTGTACAGCTTGGATGAACAGTGAATGTACAGCTTGAATGAACAGTGAGTGTACAGCTTGGATGAACAGTGAGTGTACAGCTTCGATGAACAGTGAGTGTACAGCTTGGATGAACAGTGAGTGTACAGCTTGGATGAACAGTGAGTGTACAGCTTGGATGAACAGTGAGTGTACAGCTTGGATGAACAGTGAGTGTACAGCTTGGATGAACAGCGAGTGTACAGCTTGGATGAACAGTGAACAGCTTGATGAACAGTGTACAGCTTGGATGAACAGTGAGTGTACAGCTTGGATGAACAGTGAGTGTACAGCTTGGATGAACAGTGAGTGTGCAGCTTGGATGAACAGTGAGTGTACAGCTTGGAAGAACAGTGAGTGTACAGCTTGGATGAACAGCGAGTGTACAGCATGGGTGAGCAGTGAGTGTACAGCTTGGATGAACAGTGAGTGTACAGCTTGGATGAACAGTGAGTGTACAGCTTGGGTGAACAGTGAGTGTACAGCTTGGATGAACAGTGAGTGTACAGCTTAGATGAGCAGTGAGTGTACAGCTTGGATGAACAGTGAGTGTACAGCTTGGATGAACAGTGAGTGTATAGCTTGGGCGAACAGTGAGTGTACAGTTTGGATAAACAGCTAGTGTACAGCTTGGGTGAACAGTGAGTGTACAGCTTGGATGAACAGTGAGTGTACAGCTTGGATGAACAGTGAGTGTACAGCTTGGGTGAACAGTGATGTGAGTGTACAGCTTGGATGAACAGTGAGTGTACAGCTTGGATGAACAGTGTACAGGTTGGGTGAACAGTGAGTGTACAACTTGGATGAACAGTGAGTGTAGAGCTTGGATGAACAGTGAGTGTACAGCTTGGATGAACAGTGAGTGTGCAGCTTGGATGAATAGTGAGTGTACAGCTTGGATGAACAGTGAGTGTACAGCTTGGATGAACAGCGAGTGTACAGCTTGGATGAACAGTGAGTGTACAGCTTGGGTGAACAGTGAGTGTACAGCTTGGATGAACAGTGAGTGTACAGCTTGGATGAACAGTGAGTGTACAGCTTGGGTGAACAGTGAGTGTACAGCTTGGATGAACAGTGAGTGTACAGCTTGGATGAACAGTGAGTGTACAGCTTGGATGAACAGTGAGTGTACAGCTTGGGTGAACAGTGAGTGTACAGCTTGGATGAACAGTGTACAGCTTGGGTGAACAGTGAGTGTACAGCTTGGGTGAACAGTGAGTGTACAGCTTGGATGAACAGTGAGTGTACAGCTTGGATGAACAGTGTACAGCTTGGATAAACAATGAGTGTACAGCTTGTATGAACAGTTAGTGTACAGCTTGGATGAACAGTGAGTGTACAGCTTGGATGAACAGTGAGTGTACAGCTTGGATGAACAGTGAGTGTACAGCTTGGATGAACAGTGAGTGTACAGCTTGGGTGAACAGTGAGTGTACAGCTTGGATGAACAGTGAGTGTACAGCTTGGATGAACAGTGAGTGTACAGCTTGGATGAACAGTGAGTGTACAGCTTGGGTGAACAGTGAGTGTACAGCTTGGATGAACAGTGAGTGTACAGCTTGGATGAACAGTGAGTGTACAACTTGGGTGAACAGTGAGTGTACAGCTTGGATGAACAGTGAGTGTACAGCTTGGATGAACAGTGACAGCTTGTAACAGCAGCTTGGGTGAACAGTGAGTGTACAGCTTGGATGAACAGTGAGTGTACAGCTCGGGTGAACAGTGAGTGTACAGCTTGGATGAACAGTGTACAGCTTGGGTGAACAGTGAGTGTACAGCTTGGGTGAACAGTGTACAACTTGGATGAACAGTGTACAGCTTGGATGAACAGTGTACAGCTTGGATGAACAGTGAGTGTACAGCTTGTATGAACAGTGTACAGCTTGGATGAACAGTGTACAGCTTGGATGAACAGTGTACAGCTTGGATGAACAGTGTACAGCTTGGATGAACAGTGAGCTTGTGAACAGTGTACAGCTTGGATGAACAGTGACAGCTTGGATGTACAGCTTGGGTGAACAGTGTAGTGCACAGCTTGGATGAACAGTGAGTGTACAGCTTGGATGAACAGTGAGTGTACAGCTTGGATGAAGTTGAGCGCGTGTACAGCTTGGGTGAACAGTGAGTGTACAGCTTGGATGAACAGTGAGTGTACAGCTTGGATGAACAGTGAGTGTACAGCTTGGGATGAACAGTGAGTGTACAGCTTGGATCAACAGTGAACAGTGAACAGTTGGATGAACAGTGAGTGTACAGCTTGGATGAACAGAGAGTGTACAGCTTGGATGAACAGTGAGTGTACAGCTTGGATGAACAGTGAGTGTACATCAAGGATGAACAGTGAGTGTACAGCTTGGGTGAACAGTGAGTGTACAGCTTGGATGAACAGTGAGTGTAAAGCTTGGATGAACAGAGAGTGTACAGCTTGGATGAACAGTGAGTGTACAGCTTGGATGAACAGTGAGTGTCCAGCTTGGCTGAACAGTGAGTGTACAGCTTGTATCAACAGTGAGTGTACAGCTTGGATGAACAGTGAGTGTACAGCTTGGGTGAACAGTAAGTGCACAGCTTGGATGAACAGTGAGTGTACAGCTTGGATGAACAGTGAGTGTACAGCTTGGATGAACAGTGAATGTACAGCTTGGGTGAACAGTGAGTGTACAGCTTGGATGAACAGTGAGTGTACAGCTTGGTTGAACAGTGAGTGTACAGCTTAGATGAACAGTGAGTGTACAGCTTGGATGAACAGTGAGTGTGCAGCTTGGATGAACAGTGAGTGTACAGCTTGGAAGAACAGTGAGTGTACATGTACAGGCTTGGATGAACAGTGAGTGTAGAGCTTGGCTGAACAGTGAGTGTACAGCTTGGATGAACAGTGAGTGTACAGCTTGGATGAACAGTGAAGATGAACAGTGAATGTACAGCTTGGGTGAACAGTGAGTGTACAGCTTGGATGAACAGTGAGTGTACAGCTTGGGTGAACAGTGTACAGCTTGGATGAACAGTGAGTGTAGAGCTTGGATGAACAGTGAGTGTACAGCTTGGATGAACAGTGAGTGTTCAGCTTGGATGAATAGTGAGTGTACAGCTTGGATGAACAGTGAGTGTACAGCTTGGATGAACAGTGAGTGTACAGCTTGGATGAACAGTGAATGTACAGCTTGGATGAACAGTGAGTGTACAGCTTGGGTGAACAGTGAGTGTACAGCTTGGATGAACAGTGAGTGTATGGCTTGGATGAACTGTGAGTGTACAGCTTGGGTGAGCAGTGTACAGCTTGGATGAACAGTGAGTGTACAGCTTGGATGAACAGTGAGTGTATAGCTTGGATGAACAGTGAGTGTACAGCTTGGATGAACAGTGAGTGTACAGCTTGGATGAACAGTGAGTGTACAGCTTGGATGAACAGTGAGTGTACAGCTTGGATGAACAGTGAGTGTACAGCTTGGGTGAGCAGTGAATGTACAGCTTGGATCAACAGTGAGTGTACAGCTTGGATGAACAGTGAGTGTACAGCTTGGATGAACAGTGAGTGTACAGCTTGGATGAACAGTGAGTGTACAGCTTGGGTGAACAGTAAGTGCACAGCTTGGATGAACAGTGAGTGTACAGCTTGGGTGAACAGTGAGTGTACAGCTTGGATGAACAGTGAGTGTACAGCTTGGATGAACAGTGAGTGTACAGCTTGGATAAACAGTGACTGTACAGCTTGGGTGAACAGTGAGTGTACAGCTTGGATGAACAGTGAGTGTACAGCTTGGATGAACAGTGAATGTACAGCTTGGATGAACAGTGAGTGTACAGCTTGGGTGAACAGTGAGTGTACAGCTTGGATGAACAGTGAGTGTACAGCTTGGATGAACAGTGAGTGTACAGCTTGGGTGAGCAGTGGATGTACAGCTTGGATCAACAGTGAGTGTACAGCTTGGATGAACAGTGAGTGTACAGCTTGGATGAACAGTGAGTGTACAGCTTGGATGAACAGTGAGTGTACAGCTTGGGTGAACAGTAAGTGCACAGCTTGGATGAACAGTGAGTGTACAGCTTGGATGAACAGTGAATGTACAGCTTGGATGAACAGTGAGTGTACAGCTTGGGTGAACAGTGAGTGTACAGCTTGGATGAACAGTGAGTGTATGGCTTGGATGAACTGTGAGTGTACAGCTTGGGTGAGCAGTGTACAGCTTGGGTGAACAGTGAGTGTACAGCTTGGATGAACAGTGAGTGTATAGCTTGGATGAACAGTGAGTGTACAGCTTGGATGAACAGTGAGTGTACAGCTTGGATGAACAGTGAGTGTACAGCTTGGATGAACAGTGAGTGTACAGCTTGGATGAACAGTGAGTGTACAGCTTGGGTGAGCAGTGAATGTACAGCTTGGATCAACAGTGAGTGTACAGCTTGGATGAACAGTGAGTGTACAGCTTGGATGAACAGTGAGTGTACAGCTTGGATGAACAGTGAGTGTACAGCTTGGGTGAACAGTAAGTGCACAGCTTGGATGAACAGTGAGTGTACAGCTTGGGTGAACAGTGAGTGTACAGCTTGGATGAACAGTGAGTGTACAGCTTGGATGAACAGTGAGTGTACAGCTTGGATGAACAGTGAGTGTACAGCTTGGGTGAACAGTAAGTGCACAGCTTGGATGAACAGTGAGTGTACAGCTTGGATGAACAGTGAGTGTACAGCTTGGATGAACAGTGAATGTACAGCTTGGATGAACAGTGAGTGTACAGCTTGGATGAACAGTGAGTGTTCAGCTTGGATTAACAGTGAGTGTACAGCTTGGATGAACAGTGAGTGTACAGCTTGGATGAACAGTGAATGTACAGCTTGGGTGAACAGTGAGTGTACAGCTTGGATGAACAGTGAGTGTACAGCTTGGGTGAACAGTGTACAGCTTGGTTGAACAGTGAGTGTACAGCTTAGATGAACAGTGAGTGTACAGCTTGGATGAACAGTGAGTGTGCAGCTTGGTTGAAAAGTGAGTGTACAGCTTGGATGAACAGTGAGTGTACAGCTTGGATGAACAGTGAGTGTACAGCTTGGATGAACAGTGAGTGTACAGCTTGGGTGAACAGTGTACAGCTTGGTTGAACAGTGAGTGTACAGCTTAGATGAACAGTGAGTGTACAGCTTGGATGAACAGTGAGTGTGCAGCTTGGTTGAAAAGTGAGTGTACAGCTTGGATGAACAGTGAGTGTACAGCTTGGATGAACAGTGAGTGTACAGCTTGGATGAACAGTGAGTGTACAGCTTTGGTGAATAGTGAATGTACGGCTTGGATGAACAGTGAGTGTACAGCTTGGATGAACAGTGAATGTACAGCTTGGATGAACAGTGAGTGTACAGCTTTGATGAACAGTGAATGTTCAGCTTGGGTGAACAGTGAGTGTACAGCTTGGATGAACAGTGAGTTTACAGCTTGGATGAACAGTGAGTGTACAGCTTGGATGAACAGTGAGTGTACAGCTTGGATAAACAGTGAGTGTACAGCTTGGATGAACAGTGAGTGTACAGCTTGGATGGAGAGTGAGTGTACAGCTTGGATGAACAGTGAGTGTACAGCTTGGATGAACAGTGAGTGTACAGCTTGGATGAACAGTGAGTGTACAGCTTGGATGAACAGTGAGTGTACAGCTTGGATGAACAGTGGGTGTACAGCTTGGATAAACAATGAGTGTACAGCTTGTATGAACAGTTAGTGTACAGCTTGGATGAACAGTGAGTGTACAGCTTGGATGAACAGTGAGTGTACAGCTTTGGTGAATAGTGAATGTACGGCTTGGATGAACAGTGAGTGTACAGCTTGGATGAACAGTGAATGTACAGCTTGGATGAACAGTGAGTGTACAGCTTTGATGAACAGTGAATGTTCAGCTTGGGTGAACAGTGAGTGTACAGCTTGGATGAACAGTGAGTGTACAGCTTGGATGAACAGTGAGTGTACAGCTTGGATGAACAGTGAATGTACAGCTTGGGTGAACAGTGAGTGTACAGCTTGGATGAACAGTGAGTGTACAGCTTGGGTGAACAGTGTACAGCTTGGTTGAACAGTGAGTGTACAGCTTAGATGAACAGTGAGTGTACAGCTTGGATGAACAGTGAGTGTGCAGCTTGGTTGAAAAGTGAGTGTACAGCTTGGATGAACAGTGAGTGTACAGCTTGGATGAACAGTGAGTGTACAGCTTGGATGAACAGTGAGTGTACAGCTTGGGTGAACAGTGTACAGCTTGGTTGAACAGTGAGTGTACAGCTTAGATGAACAGTGAGTGTACAGCTTGGATGAACAGTGAGTGTGCAGCTTGGTTGAAAAGTGAGTGTACAGCTTGGATGAACAGTGAGTGTACAGCTTGGATGAACAGTGAGTGTACAGCTTGGATGAACAGTGAGTGTACAGCTTTGGTGAATAGTGAATGTACGGCTTGGATGAACAGTGAGTGTACAGCTTGGATGAACAGTGAATGTACAGCTTGGATGAACAGTGAGTGTACAGCTTTGATGAACAGTGAATGTTCAGCTTGGGTGAACAGTGAGTGTACAGCTTGGATGAACAGTGAGTTTACAGCTTGGATGAACAGTGAGTGTACAGCTTGGATGAACAGTGAGTGTACAGCTTGGATAAACAGTGAGTGTACAGCTTGGATGAACAGTGAGTGTACAGCTTGGATGGAGAGTGAGTGTACAGCTTGGATGAACAGTGAGTGTACAGCTTGGATGAACAGTGAGTGTACAGCTTGGATGAACAGTGAGTGTACAGCTTGGATGAACAGTGAGTGTACAGCTTGGATGAACAGTGAGTGTACAGCTTGGATAAACAATGAGTGTACAGCTTGTATGAACAGTTAGTGTACAGCTTGGATGAACAGTGAGTGTACAGCTTGGATGAACAGTGAGTGTACAGCTTTGGTGAATAGTGAATGTACGGCTTGGATGAACAGTGAGTGTACAGCTTGGATGAACAGTGAATGTACAGCTTGGATGAACAGTGAGTGTACAGCTTTGATGAACAGTGAATGTTCAGCTTGGGTGAACAGTGAGTGTACAGCTTGGATGAACAGTGAGTTTACAGCTTGGATGAACAGTGAGTGTACAGCTTGGATGAACAGTGAGTGTACAGCTTGGATGAACAGTGAGTGTACAGCTTGGATGAACAGTGAGTGTACAGCTTGGATGAACAGTGAGTGTACAACTTGGGTGAACAGTGAGTGTACAGCTTGGATGAACAGTGAGTGTACAGCTTGGATGAACAGTGAGTGTACAGCTTGGATGAACAGTGAGTGTACAGCTTGGGTGAACAGTGAGTGTACAGCTTGGATGAACAGTGAGTGTACAGCTTGGATGAACAGTGAGTGTACAGCTTGGGTGAACAGTGAGTGTACAGCTTGGATGAACAGTGTACAGATTGGGTGAACAGTGATTGTACAGCTTGGGTGAACAGTGAGTGTACAGCTTGGGTGAACAGTGAGTGTACAGCTTGGATGAACAGTGTACAGCTTGGGTGAACAGTGAGTGTACAGCTTGGATGAACAGTGAGTGTACAACTTGGGTGAACAGTGAGTGTACAGCTTGGATGAACAGTGAGTGTACAGCTTGGATGAACAGTGAGTGTACAGCTTGGATGAACAGTGAGTGTACAGCTTGGGTGAACAGTGAGTGTACAGCTTGGATGAACAGTGAGTGTACAACTTGGGTGAACAGTGAGTGTACAGCTTGGGTGAACAGTGAGTGTACAGCTTGGGTGAACAGTGAGTGTACAGCTTGGGTGAACAGTGAGTGTACAGCTTGGGTGAACAGTGAGTGTACAGCTTGGGTGAACAGTGAGTGTACAGCTTGGGTGAACAGTGAGTGTACAGCTTGGATGAACAGTGTACAGCTTGGATGAACAGTGTACAGCTTGGGTGAACAGTGAGTGTACAGCTTGGATGAACAGTGAGTGTACAGCTCGGGTGAACAGTGAGTGTACAGCTTGGATGAACAGTGTACAGCTTGGGTGAACAGTGAGTGTACAGCTTGGGTGAACAGTGTACAGCTGCTCTTATCCTCTTTTAATAAGAATAACATAATATCAGATCACTTATTTTTGTAAATGATTGTATAGGTTGATGTTTGTCACTGTCATCACACAGGAGATGAACTCTCTCCCTGAGGCAAGACTCTGAGGCAAGACTCTGAGGCAAGACTCTGACGCAAGACTCTGAGGCAAGACTGTGAGGCAAGACTCTGACGCAAGACTCTGAGGCAAGACTCTGAGGCAAGACTCTGAGGCAAGACTCTGAGGCAAGACACTGAGGCAAGACTCTGAGGCAAGACTCTGACGCAAGACTCTGAGGCAAGACTCTGAGGCAAGACTCTGATGCAAGACTCTGAGGCAAGACTCTGAGGCAAGACTCTGAGGCAAGACTCTGAGGCAAGACTCTGAGGCAAGACTCTGACGCAACACTCTGAGGCAAGACTCTGAGGCAAGACTCTGAGGCAACACTCTGAGGCAAGACTCTGAGGCAAGACTCTGAGGCAAGACTCTGAGGCAAGACTCTGACGCAACACTCTGAGGCAAGACTCTGAGGAAGACTCTGACGCAACACTTTGAGGCAAGACTCTGAGGCAAGACTCTGAGGCAAGACTCTGAGGCAAGACTCTGAGGCAAGACTCTGACGCAACACTCTGAGGCAAGACTCTGAGGCAAGACTCTGAGGCAAGACTCTGACGCAACACTCTGAGGCAACACTCTGAGGCAAGACTCTGAGGCAACACTCTGAGGCAAGACTCTGAGGCAAGACTCTGAGGCAAGACTCTGAGGCAAGACTCTGACGCAACACTCTGAGGCAAGACTCTGAGGCAAGACTCTGAGGCAAGACTCTGACGCAACACTCTGAGGCAACACTCTGAGGCAACACTCTGAGGCAAGACTCTGAGGCAAGACTCTGAGGCAAGACTCTGAGGCAACACTCTGAGGCAAGACTCTGAGGCAACACTCTGAGGCAAGACTCTGACGCAACACTCTGAGGCAAGACTCTGAGGCAAGACTCTGAGGCAAGACTCTGAGGCAAGACTCTGAGGCAAGACTCTGATGCAACACTCTGAGGCAAGACTCTGAGGCAAGACTCTGAGGCAAGACTCTGAGGCAAGACTCTGAGGCAAGACTCTGAGGCGCTCTGAGGCAAGACTCTGAGGCAAGACTCTGAGGCAAGACTCTGAGGCAAGACTCTGAGGCAAGACTCTGAGGCAAGACTCTGAGGCAAGACTCTGAGGCAAGACTCTGAGGCAAGACTCTGAGGCAAGACTCTGAGGCAAGACTCTGACGCAACACTCTGAGGCAAGACTCTTATGCAAGACTCTGAGGCAAGACTCTGAGGCAAGACTCTGACGCAACACTCTGACGCAACACTCTGAGGCAAGACTCTGAGGCAAGACTCTGAGGCAAGACTCTGAGGCAAGACTCTGAGGCAAGACTCTGAGGCAAGACTCTGAGGCAAGACTCTGAGGCAAGACTCTGAGGCAAGACTCTGACGCAACACTCTGAGGCAAGACTCTGAGGCAAGACTCTGAGGCAAGACTCTGAGGCAAGACTCTGACGCAACACTCTGAGGCAAGACTCTGAGGCAAGACTCTGAGGCAAGACTCTGAGGCAAGACTCTGAGGCAAGACTCTGACGCAACACTTTGAGGCAAGACTCTGAGGCAAGACTCTGAGGCAAGACTCTGAGGCAAGACTCTGAGGCAAGACTCTGACGCAACACTCTGAGGCAAGACTCTGAGGCAAGACTCTGAGGCAAGACTCTGAGGCAAGACTCTGAGGCAAGACTCTGAGGCAAGACTCTGAGGCAAGACTCTGTATGAGGACTCTGTGGGAAGTCTCTGTGGGAAGTCTGTGAGGGAAGTCTCTGTAGGAAGACTCTGATGAAAGACTCTGAGAGAAGACTCTGAGGCAAGACTATGAGGGAAGACTCTGTGGGAAGACTCAGAGGGAAGACTCTGAGGTAAGACTCTGAGGGAAAACTCTGGCACAGAGTTGAAAAGGGAACTCATGTACTGTCTTATAAGTACCTTAACACCAGGTCAAAACTATATGGGATGAGAAACCCTTCAAAGAGCTGCTGAAACCAGAGATAAAACAACTCTTACCTGATGGGAGAGACACCACAGGTGTTATACCACAGGTGTTTACCACAGGTGTTATATGACAAGTGTTATTACACAAGTGTTATACCACAGGTGTTAGATCACATGTATTATACCATAGGTGTTATTCCACAAGTGTTATTCTACAAGTGTTATACCACAGGTGTTATTCCACAAGTGTTATACTACAGGTGTTAAACCATATGAATTATACCCCAGGTGCTTACCACAGATATTATACCACAGATATTATATCACATGTATTTACCACAGGTGTTATACCATAGGTGTTATGCCACAGGTGTTACACCACAGGTGTTATACCACAGGTGTTACACCACAGGTGTTACACCACTCGTGTTACACCACAGGTGTTTAACACGTTACACCACAGATGATATGCCACAGGTGTTATACTACAGGTGTTATACCACAAGTGTTATTCCACAGGTGTTATACCACGGGAGTTACACCTCAGGTGATGTACCACAGGTGTTTACCGCAGATGTCGTACCACAGGTGTTATATCACAGGTGTCGAAGCTTGATGACATTGCCGAAATAATCACTCAGATGGAGCTACGTCACAGGTTTCAAGAAATTACTGAAGCAAGACGCACAACAATCCACGGTTTGATTCACAGATAATCTTCCGTGAGAGTTAGTAAATACTTGAGAGCGTAAAACACAAGAGAGGCTCTTACACAATGCACTAAGCTAAAAGCAGATGAGAAAACTAGGAAAATGCTTGCCACTGTCAGCAGGGAACTGGTAGCTGCAGAAGGCTACTGCAATAGGTCTTGCTACAGTCTGTAAACAAAGGATGTCATCAGTGTAGCTTACAGGGGGACATTGATGCTACTGGGACAAAGTGTCAGGCTGCAGAGAAACAGTAGTACAGTGAGCTGTTTACGTTTATCAGGGGAAAACTGTCAATTCAGCTGTTGTGCCTCTGACTAGCTATTCCAGAGTGGTGCTGGGTATGAATGTTTTTGGTGTCATCCCGGCGAAAGACTTAACAAATAAATCCCTCCGCTGGAAGCTGCAGAACTCCAGATTATGAAGTCAGCCAATCCCGAGGATAATATAAAAAGCGCCACTGATTAGATGTGACATCAAGGATGAAGTCAATGTCACATCAGAACTGGAGCACAGGAGCAGCAGCATCCGTGCTTCAGTAACCCGGTTCTTTCACACACACTGCTTCAGTAACCCGGTTCTTCCACACACACACTGCTTCAGTAATCCGGTTCTTTCACACACGCTGCTTCAGTAACCCGGTTCTTCCACACACACACTGCTTCAAACCCGGTTCTTTCACACATACTGCTTCAGTAACCCGGTTCTTTCACACACACTGCTTCAGTAACCCGGTTCTTCCACACACACTGCTTCAGTAACCCGGTTCTTCCACACACACTGCTTCAGTAACCCGGTTCTTTCACACACACTGCTTCAGTAACCCGGTTCTTTCACACACACTGCTTCAGTAACGCGGTTCTTTCACACACACTGCTTCAGTAACCCGGTTCTTTCACACACACTGCTTCAGTAACCCGGTTCTTTCACACACACTGCTGACAGATACAGCGAAATGTGAATAAATGGTATAGAAAACCGACAATTTGATAAATTAGACACTTGTGCAAGATTTAGAAATATTTATCCTTAAAACGTCTAGCTAGTCCAATGTAGACTGATGGACTGAACACATTGGCTCCAGGCTGAGAGACTGATTACCTCAAACTCCTCCTCACCTTCCCCCCTTTCTCTACATTGGACCGAAGAAGCCACTGGCTGGTGAAACGTCTCCAGAATATAGATACCCAAATGTTGAAAAAATGTCTCATTTACAATAAAATGTGTAAATCTTTGTCATAGTGCAGCAGCTTGCCGACTTCCTGGGAGTGTAGACACGTGTTGTTAATGGCTTGACGTGCTGTACGAGTGTGAGCAAAATAACATTTATGAAGGGATTCAGGGACACTGGTTAACCAGACTTGAATACTGGAGGTGGAAAGTACAATCCCTACACTCTGAAGGAGGGCCATTTGAATTGTGATGTGTGCACGCTTCAGGCAACACAGTGATGAATGAGTGTCGGTGAATGTGTTTCCTTTATTTGAGAGTCCCAAAAGTGTTCTTTAAGTGGTTGCCTGATTTTTATTGTTTTCTTAAGTTTCTCTTCTGCCAAATTACATATATAGCTTGATAACGCCTCATCCGATCGGTTTCAAATTTTCAGCGCTGTGTGAGTGTTACGAACCCTTGTTAGGTAAGACACATATGCAACAGTTAGACAACTTTATTCCGAAACGTTTCGCCTACACAGTAGGCTTCTTCAGTCGAATACAGAAAGTAGGCAGGAACAGTAGAGATGTGAAGACGATGTAATCAGTCCATCACCCTTGAAGTCGTAGAATTTGAGGTTGTCAGTCCCTCGGCCTGGAGAAGTTCAGTTCCATAGTCAGGAACTATCTGAAGATCAAGCGACAGTTCGGAGACTTAAATACTGTCGGAAGGAGAGGTGCAGGGTAGTAGTAGTAGTAGTAGTAGTAGTAGTAGTAGTGAGAGGCCACTGAGAGGTCATGTCCCTCTCAGATCCAACACTTCTCACTTGAAAAGCTTGTCCAAGATGTTTTCTGTACCAAGATGCCACGTGTTGCAGTGTCTGACAAGATGAACATCAAAATGGTATAAAATACCTGTCGGTATTGTATACCATTTTGACGTTACGAACCCTTAACTAATCGTTAATACTGTGTATATTTTATTATCATAAATGTATATTGGAGATACTTTCATTACTAGCTAAAATGAAAATATCTTCTTAATACTATTATTTGATTTAGCTATGTCTTGGGTAGGATGCAACATTTACATTTTAAGTTTGAGAATTATGGTTGGCTCTCCACAAGAGAAAATGTTTGGTTAACTATCGGCTCACTGGTTTACCTGCCGGCATCTGCCGTACCACTGTGAGTCTACGTCATCACACCCAATGTTGTGGCTGTGGGGGTTAACTTCACTCAGTCATCAGCTGGTCTCTCATAGACGACACAGTTCACCCTCACCTTTGGAGAGAGTCACACCTTGCTTACTGGAGCTAACCTTGAGCCCCTCTTGAGGTTCCTTGGCGATCCTCCAACACTGGTCGGCCTTGTACCAGAGTTCCTCGGATGAAGTGCGGATGGCTGTATTAAGGCACTCTTGATTGTCACTATATCTTCAAGAAGTTCAAGTGTCTTTAGTGTGAAGAGTTCAAGGAGTTATCCCTCGTAGTCAGTTGCATCAACAAACTCATTTCATATTGACAGTGTCGATATGTGTATTGAGTGTGGAGACTATCGATATGTGTATTAAGTGTTTTGGTGGAGACCATTACAAGTTGGATGAGAGTATGGATACGCTATGTTCTGAGAAACTTTGTAAAGTGTTAGTGAATTTGAACGAATTAAGACCACGCTCATTGAGATGTATTCTAGAAAAAGGCTGTAATGTTTGTGTCAGTGTCTCAGCATAAATATCTCATGGATGTTATATTTTTTAGTGTTGCCTTTTAAAGAAATAGTATAAAACCCTTCTGCGGTTTATTAAGCAACTTAATGAATATCAGAAAGAACCTTTAAAAATTATTTCTAATCGAACCGTTGAATGAATTTGACTTTGAGCAGGATATGGTTTTCCTGTTGCTTGAAGGGCTTAATAAGCTTTCTTACTGCCCTAAGCGCAACAACGAGATAAAAAGATTCTTAGACCTGTTGGCAAGTGCAGGAGGCCTGGGGTCGATGTTACATAGACCATCCCAAGTTTTTTAGTTGAGGCAAAAGTACACAGTGAAAATTTGGGTCTTCCTTATAAAACAGATGCCTCCCTCTTTAAGAGTTTATTTTAATGAGCCCCATTTCCTTTGTATAACTTTTAGAAGTCTCCCCTATGACAGTATGGGTCCATCATATTCTTAAAGCCTCTTCTGTCTGACTTTCCACATTCGTCAATTTCAGTGTTAGTCAAATGTAGATGCGCTTTTGCCAGTTTGTGTAAATTAGTGGGACTTTTTTTTTTATCATAAATCACGTTAATTATTAGCTGATATCTGTTGTGAATGGCTGGTGCATCTTACAGTGAAGAGAGTGCACGCTAAGTGTAGTCGGTGTAAATGAAATTTTGAAAATTTCTAATAGTTGAGTACCGAGCAATAACCAGAGATTAACCTTGATAAAGCATTTTATACCCAGCTTTTAACTTTCAAAACCGGTAAACCCTACGTAAAAGTGGGTCCGGAGCATTATTGGAGTGTTTAGGTGCTAATTTAATCTTTAAGGGGGTGGTATTTTCCCAGTGGTAGGTGGAGGGTAATGATGTGTAGACGTCTTGTACCAACATTCTGCTCAGGACTCGCAGAGATGTTCCCTGATGCTTCTGGAGATGCTGGCGGCTATTTCCCTGATATGATGCAGGCTAATGGGAACGTTAAGTGCTATCTGTGTCCGGTGCTGCTTTGGCTGCTTCATCTGCAGTCTCATTCCCCTTGATGCCAAAATGGTTTGGAATCAAGTTGAGTGCGGCCTCCCGCCTCTGTTCATCCAGGTTCTGGAGTGGAAGGACTGAGGTGCTAAGACGGTCTTTGGTATTTAGTCGTTTTAGTTCCTATACTGCGGCAGTGGAGCCAATATTTATCACTGGACGCCTTTGATGTTGGTGTAATTTATGCTTCAGCGCATGTCTGATCAATTTGTGGAAATATAAGTGACCAAGGAGCCTCCAGCTATAGGCTTGCCTATCGTGAAACATTGCCAGGGCTCTTTGGGCCAACGCAACCATCGGTAAAATATATCCAGCTGTCCGAACCTGCCTCTGGAGTCATGATAAATTCTCCATGCCTCATTATTGCTTCCGTGCTCCTATGGTGCTTGCTCATCAGAGGTCGGACGAAGAGCAGATTGGCTATGTCAACCTGTAGATGAATGGTTCAGAGAACCGACATGTTGATAAATTAGACACATATGCAACTCTTGGGTATCTTTATTGAGGAAACGTTTCACCACACAGTGGCTTCATCAGTCCATACGTAGGAGAAACTTTAAGAACAGGAGGAGAATGAGGTAATCAGTCCCTCAACCTTGAGTCGATGTGTTCAGTCCATCAATCTTGAATAGATCTATTCAAGATTGATGGACTGAACACATCGACTCAAGGTTGAGGGACTGATTACCTCATTCTCCTCCTGTTCAAGTTTCTCCTACGTATGGACTGATGAAGCCACTGTGTGGCGAAACGTTTCCTCAATAAAGATACCCAAGAGTTGCATATGTGTCTAATTTATCAATATGACAACCTGCCAAGGAAGGGAAGCAGGAGGGAGGGGATCATAATTCTCAGCTGGCATATTGTTGCTCTTCTCCAGGAGCTGGACTGTGAGCAGCAGCTCCCTCACTCAGTCGATTATGGAGCTTAGCAAGCAGTGGTCCGTGAATAAAGTAGTTTTAGCGGAAAGCTGTTGCCTTGGCAGAAGTAGCTCCTTGTCTCTGCAAGATCTCGGCTGCTGTGAGGGAGTGACGAGTAACTCTGAGAGGGCAGACCGATCTCCAACCTGATACAAGACTCGTTAGACCGTAGTGGTACATTCATCATAGAGTAAATACCTTTGTCCTGTATCGTCTTGTTGGTGGCGCAAGTGTGGATTAGGGCTGGCTCGCCGTAGCAACCTGAGTGGATGCAGAATAGTCTCAGGATTTCGTGGCTGATTCCAGATTAAGGATTTACCATGGAATTAAATCTGGGGAAGGCTCGGGATCGGATGTATTTGACCTGTTTTGGAAAGTTTACTCCCTTGTCAAGCCATCAAATAGTTGGTTCGTTAAACTTCAGGGATATTAAGGCTTCACATCGCATGTTTATCATCAATCAAGAACTGCAAGAATAGTCAGATAGTTGATGATTAGGGAAGGAGCAAGAAGGTATAGAATAAGGGGAACAAGCTGCAGACTTCATTCAGAGAAAAAAAGAACACAAGAGTAAGCATAGTTCCCAGTATAATGCCAGAGGCTCACGTCAGCCGAATAATCTGTGAAAACAATGCTCGTCTGGCAAATCTAAGTCTTGAAGAGTCTTCATTGAGAATCATTCAAAGTCCTTTATACAACATACATTAGGCCAATCTTTGAATATGCAGCACCAGTACGGAACCGCGTGAACACTGATGATTTTACCCAGTTTATCTCATAAGAACACTGCAGCAGGCATACTGGCCCATGCGAGGCAGATCCAATTCTCCCACCGGCTTAAGCCAATTCCTTGACCTAGTCAGATCAGTCACATTCACTTAAGGGAAGAGCACGGCTTCCGACCTAGTAGCACAAGCTAGTCAGGTCCAACTCACACCCATTCATGTATTTATCCAACCTATTTTTAAAACTACACAAAGTCTTAGGTTCTATGGCGGTACTCGGGAGTTTGTTCCACTCATCCACAAATTTATTACCAAACCAGTGCTTTCCTATAACCTTCCTGAATCTGAATTTTTCCACTTTAAAACCATTGCTGCAAGTCCTGTCTATGCTAGGCATTTTTAGCATGCTATTTACATCCCTTCATTAATTCCTGTTTTCCACTTATACATCTCAATCATATACCTCCTAATTCTACGTCTTGTTGGAGAGTTCACATTCAGGGCCCTCAGTCTATCCTCATAGGGAGGATTTCTGATACATGAGATCAACTTCGTCATCCTCCTTTGTACGTTTTCCAGAGCATTTATATCCATTCTGTAATACGGTGACCAGAACACTGCAGCATAATCTAAATGAGGCCTAACCAAAGATGTATAGTTGAAGAACAACCTGAGGACTTCTATTATTTATACTTCTTGCTATGAAGCCAAAGATTCTGTTAGCTTTATTGCGAACACTTATGCACTGTTGTCTTGGTTCCAGATTACTGCTAACCAGAACTCCTAAATCCTTTTTGCAATCCGTAATGTTAAGGTCTACATTATTTAATTTATATGTGGCATGGTTATTTTCCTGTCCAACATTTAGAACTTTGCATTTGTCTATATTAAACTGCATCTGCCACTTCTCCGACCACTGCATCAGTCTATTCAAATCATCCTGGAGTGTTCTAATGTCCTCATTAGAATGAATTGGACGGCCTATTTTGGCGTCATCAGCAAAGTTGCTTATGTCGCTATTTATTCCCTCATCTATGTCGTTTATGTAAATTGTGAACAAGGGGCCCAACACTGACCCCTGTGCAACACCGTTTGTGACGTGCCCCCATTCTGATTTCTCCCCATTTACGCAAACTTTCTGCTGCTTATTTGTCAACCATGCCTCTACCTAGGAAAAAAATGATCCTATTCTGTGTGCCTTAAGTTTTCTCAACAGCCTCTGATGTGGAACTCTATCGAAAGCCTTACTGAAGTCCATATACACAATGATTCAATACGACGATCTACCTACTCAAATACCTTAGTGAAGAAAGTTAGTAAATTCATAAGACAGGAACGCCCCTTTGTAAAACCGTGCTGAGATTCATTAATCAATTTATGCCTTTCAAGATGGCTACGAATTGCTTCGGTAATTATTGATTCCATAAATTTACCAACTATGGAGATGAGGCTTATTGGTCTATAGTTCGAAGCTAAGGACCTGTCACCTGCCTTGTAAATAGGTATTATACTTGCCATTTTCCACTTGTTTGGCACTATGCCAGTTTGTAGTGATATATTGAAAAGATTTGCCCCTTGCAAACAGTTCATCAGGGTCTGGGGAGCTGTTAGGTTTTAATTTCTCTATTTGTCTGAGGACCATGTCACTAGTTACCCTAATCTTGCATAGTTTATTATCGTCCTGTTCTACATAATTTATTATTTCTGGAATTTCGCTAGTATCTTCTTGAATAAAAACTGAGAGGAAGTAGGTATTAAAGAGTTCACACATATCCTTATCACTGTCAGTGATCTGACCTGAGTTACTCTTAAGTGGGCCAGTCTTGTCCCTAATCTTACTTTTGTATACCTGAAAGAACCCTTTTGGGTTAGTGTTTGAATCCCTTGCGACTTTAGCCTCATAATCTATTTTTGCTTTTCTTATTCCTGTTTTTATTTCTATCTTTAACTGAATATATTGATTTCTTAACTGCCCATCCCCTCTTTTGAAACGCCTATATATGCCTCTCTTTTGACCAATGAGATGTTTTAATCTATTGTTTATCCATTTGGGATCATTTTCCTTAGATCTAATTTCCCTACTCAGAACAAAAGTCGTCTGGGCAGCTAGCACTATGTTTTGAAATACGTCATATTGGCAACCAACCCTATCTACCTGACCCATAGTAAGGTCATCCCAATTTAGTCCACCCAGGTAATTTTTCAGTCCCATGAAGTCGGCCAAGCGGTTATCAGGGACAGCGACTTGATTGCAGTTATCTGGGTAATTCCATGATATATTGAAAATAAGTGATTTGTGATCACTTTCCCCAAGCTCATTAACCTCAAGATTAACTAGCGATTCTTTGTTGGCAAGAACCAAGTCAAGCAGGCTGTTTCCTGTAGTTGGCTCTGTCACAAACTTATTTTAAAAAGCATTCCTGAACTGTATCAAGAGAGTCACTAGACTCAAGATTTCCTGTCAGTGTTCCAATCAATTTGTCTAAAGTTAAAATCTCCCACTAACACATTTTCATATCTAGACGCCTTATGGATTTCGTCCCACAGCAGCCTACCTCACTCCCAAAATTAATTTTTCACGACCTTTGAGAAACTGTAGCCAAACAGATTCTGTGTCTGATGTTTCTAATCTAACATCTTGTTTAACACAGCAATTTAAATTATCTCTGACATACATCGCCACTCCACCACCCTTCCTGTGAACCCTATCAGTGTGGAATAGTTTATAACCCTGTATGTTGCATTGAAAAGGCATTTCTCTATCTTTGAAGTTGAACCAGGTCTCTGTTATAGCAATAATATCTATATTGCCTGCACAAGTAATTAATATAGCTCATCTATTTTATTTCTTAGGCTCCTACTATTTGTATAGCAAATGTTAAGGGAGCTAGTCACTCGTTGCCCTCTACTATCTCTTTCTTTATTGAACAATTGCTTTGCCTTTACTAGCAACTTTATTTTGAACATTATCGTTTAAACATATCCCTGGGGTATCCTGGTGATATCTGCTGTTTTGAACCATAATGCTGCAGCCTGATTATTTTCCACAAACACCCATACCTCTATAATTTATCAGTTTAAATTCCTAGACAAGACATCAATGACTCCCTCAATCGAATTGGCTAATGCAACCACTCTAGCCCCAGAGAAATGAACCCCATTCCTTGCATACATATCATGCTTGCCATAGAATTTGTCCCAGTTATCAATGAATGGAACGGCAAGTTCCTTGCAGTACCTGTCTAGGCAGCAATTTGTACCAATTGCCCTAGACATCCATTCATTGCCCTCTCCCCTTCTAGGCAAGATTCTACATATGCTTGGGCTCCCTCCCTTAGACCTGACAACTTCTATGGTTGACCTGTACATATCCAGCAGCTTCTGTCTCCTGCCCTTCCTGATGTAATTTCCACGAGCACTAAGACAGATAATGGGCTTGTTCCCATTACCTAAGATGATAATATCCAACCTGCTGACTATGTCACCAACCCCAGCTTCTGGGCGGCACACCCTCTGTCTGACCTTCCTATCTCAGTTACAAAAAGCACAATCCATATATCTTACCTGAGAATCTCCAACAATTAGAATATTCTTACCTTGATTAGCAGGGGAGTCAGTGGTACCTTTAACCTCACTAACCACTGAGGTACACTCGTCCAGAAGAACAGAGAATCAATTTCTTGCCTTCACATCTTCTCTATTAACCTTCCTTATCTTCCTTCTTCCTGAACTGTGAACCACTTGCCACTTAAAGCGGCTGCAACTCTTTAGCTCACTACTGGTATCCTTTTCCTCATCAGCTCCAATTATCTCACACTCCCAAAGCCATCTAGGCGAAGCTTCAGCCTCCTATTTTCCTCCTGAAGAGGTAGAACCTCCTTCTTCAACACTTTAACCTGAGATTCCAAAGCACTACACCTCACACTAATTCTCAGACAGCTTAGGACAGTGACCGCACGTGGCCTCTGACCGCAGTTCAGCATAATTTTTAAACTTTATCTTAAGTTAATCTGTTAGTTTGTTAAGTTTCGAAATTGGAAATTTTGACAGAGCAGAGAGATTAACCGTTTTGCGACTAGAAATTATAAAGGAGCAGTGGTTCATGCATGTAGAAAGCTTACAAAAAGGACAAAGGAGACAGAAATGAAGCAGAGAAATAATCCCAGAAACAGTACTTTCCAACCTGTCCATAAAGTGATACTGTGTGAGGATTTTTGTAAGTCTGCCAAAAGATGTTCAGCATTACCTTAATGATATATATCTAACGTATTTGAGTTAGAAGAAGCTGCTGACAGGTATTCTGCGTTTCTCAGTGACTGAGTTGCTGTGTAACACTTCGTTATGCCAGTCAAAAGAGTAAAAGCAGGGAGGAGAGGTAAAGAAACCCAAACTTTCTGCTGATATTCAACATGAAGGACCATTAACTGCTCATATCTTGACTGAGTTCAAGGAAGTAAGCAGTTCTATTAAGTGTACTTCCTTAAATCAAGGTCGATTTGACCATCAGCATCAAGGACAGACTGTCTTAGATCTTAACAATCCTTGACGTGCTTCAGTCAGTGTTTTATGTTCATACTTGACAGGGATGTGTCAAGTATGCACATAATAATTCACTGCTAATAATTCACTAACTGAAGAATAGTCAGAGAGTACTGCATACTTAACAATGTTTTAGCATGGTGGACTAAGTCTTGAGTGTCATAGGATTATGCTACCACAAACTTTCCGAGAACAAATATTTGCTGCTGATGCTCCCAGGAGTGGTCATCTTGGGGTTAAAACTTTCAATAACTTCTCAGAACACTTCATCTGGCCAGGGATGAAAAAGGCAGTGGTAGATTATATCAAGTTTTCCGACATTTGTCACAGTAATAAGGTATGGCCAAGCTAGCAAGTTAGCACCATTTATTGTTGACTTTCTTAATACTTGCTTTGTATTCGTAATGTACCAAAGATATGTAGGTAAATATGCAGGCTTGCAGTATGTGGATCACCTTGTAGCATTAGTTCAAGTACCTTATACATATATATATATATATATATATATATATATATATATATATATATATATATATATATATATATATATATATATATATATATATATATATATATATATATAAAAAATAAATGCCAACAACAGGACACCCGACACCTCAAAAATCAGAGCCCAAATTAGCAAAAAAATAGAAGAGGGTAATACTATTGGAGCTCTGAGACTTATAACCAGTGAGGATACCATCGCTCCCAAGGACGTCAGCACGGCGCAAGCTCTGAAGGACAAACATCCACCCAGGGCTCCCAGTACCAACATTGACCTCCCTGACATTGCAGCAGGCGTAGAACATCTAACCTTACAGGATGCTGATGTGTATAAAGCTGCTATGTCATTTCCATAGGGTTCAGCAGGAGGTTTCACCGGTTTAAGGCTTCTCAACACTTAAAACAAATACTCAATCCAGCACTTAGTGAGGTTTCAGAGAGGCTGCTGTCTGAACTCACCAAATTTTCCAACCTGTGCCTGGCTGGCGGTGTCCCAGAGGCCATCAGACCCTTTTCTTTGGTGCCTCATTATGTGCCCTCCGGAAAAAGGATGGCGGAATCAGGCCCATTGCAGTGGGTAACACCCTTCGGCGCCTAGTCGCCAAGGCTGCAGTAAGAAGGGTGAGTCAAGAGGCTGCTGCAATGCTGAAACCAACTCAGCTCGGTTTCGGCGTTCAACAGGGCTGTGAAGCAGCTGCCCACGCAGCACGAGTATATATCAAAAACATGTCCTATGAAAAAGCCTTGGTCAAATTGGACTTTGCCAATGCTTTCAACTCAGTCAGAAGGGATGCTGCTCTCCAAGCAGTTTATAGAAACTTCCCTTCCCTTTATCCCTTCATAGAATCGTGTTATAGTGTGACTTCCAAACTATTGTTTGGGGACCATGAAATTGACTCGTGTGAGGGCGTGCAACAGGGGGACCCTCTCGCCCCCTTTCTATTTTGTTTGGTCATCAAGGAAGTCACGGAGGCACTCTCCAGCGAGCTCAATACCTGGTTCCTGGACGACGGTACCCTGGCTGGCACAACAGAATCTCTCCTAGAGGACATCAGTAAAATTAAAGACATGGGAGAAAGCCTGGGCCTTTCTTTAAACCCCACCAAATGTGAAATAGTTTCTACCAATCAACAGATGATCCAGAATATTAGTGCCGTTTTACCAGGAGCACGAGCCATTGATCCAGCCAATAGCACTCTCCTTGGTGCTCCTCTTGGGTCCAATGTCATCGATCTTATCCTAGGAAAAAAAGTCTCAGACCTCCAGACGATGGAAAGCAGGATGAAAGACATTGACACACACGATGCCTTCTACCTACTCACCAGGTGCCTGTCAATCCCAAAACTTACCTATTTTCTGAGATGCTCCCCAGCCTTCAGCAGTCCAAAACTCAAGGAATATGACTCTCTCCTGAAGGCCATGCTAGAGAGTGTATTGAATCTTTCCCTTGACGATGGACAGTGGTTGCAAGCCTCACTTCCGGTCAGGCTTGGAGGGCTAGGCGTACGCAGATCCTCCCAGATTGCTCTACCAGCTTTCCTGTCCTCTTCCATTGCATCAAACGAGTTGATAAGACAAATTCTTCCTGACACCCTCAGTGACTCAGCAGGAATAGAAGACCCTAGCTATGCCAGTGCCATCACCGAATGGGAGACTCTTGCTGCTCCAGCACCAAACCCTAGTGCAGCACTGGCTCACAAACAGTCAAGCTGGGACGGCCCAATTGCTGAAAAGGTGCTTGCCAACATGCTCAGGGCTGCAACATCAGATAGGGAGATTGCCCGTCTCCAGGCTGTGAGTGCACCTCACTCCGGGGACTTCCTCCAAACAGTTCCCATATCGGCAATGGGAATGCGACTCGACCCTAAGACCCTCCGTATTGCAGTGGCTCTGCGCCTTGCTGCCCCAATTCACACAGAATATATGTGTATTTGCGGCGAAGTGCAAGCAGACCAATACGGTCTACATGGTCTTAACTGTTCCAAAACCAAGGGCTGGCATGCAAGACACAATGAGGTCAACGACATCATTAAGAGAACCCTTGCTGCAGCTGGATGCCCAGCCGAGAGGGAGCCCTGATCACTAGCAGCCAACAATACCCACAACCCAGCAAACCGCCCCGACGGGATCACCATCTATCCTTGGAAGAATGGCAAGCTCTTAGCATGGGACTATACCTGTGTGTCCACACTGGCTGACACCTATATCCATCACAGTGTGGGGCGACAGGGAGGAGCTGCTGACCACAGGGAGGAGTACAAGATCAGCAAGTACAGGGACATTAGCCAGCAGTATCAATTTGTCCCAGTGGGATCGGAGACCTTGGGATCTTGGGGAAAAAATGCCACAAGTTTCCTTAAAGAATTGGGTTCCAGACTCATCGACACCACCAGGGACCCAAGGGCAGCCACTTTCATGTTCCAGCGCCTCAGCGTGGCCATCCAGAGGGGAAATGCTTGCTGCATACTTGGCTCACGTCCAGCCTCGGAGGAACTGGAGGAAATTCATGATCTTTGATACATTGTGCCATTGTATTCATGTTTATTTTTTTTTCTGTAAATGTATTTTGTTTATTAATAAATGTTCACATAGAATAATATATATATATATATATATATATATATATATATATATATATATATATATATATATATATATATATATATATATATATATATATATATATGTCGTGCCGAATAGGCAGAACTTGCGATCTTGGCTTAAATAGCAACTCTCATCTTGCCATATAGGACAAGTGAAAATTTGTGTATGCAATAATTTCGCCAATATCATTCTGAACCTAAGGAAAAAAATATATTTCACTGTTTGTTTAATATTAAATTATTGTTAATAAATCTAAAATATATTTAGTTGGGTTAGGCTAAAATAAATTGCGCTTATTTTAATAAGGTTAGGTAAGATTCTAAGATTCTTTTGGTGCAAAATTATAAATTTTTACATTAACATTATTGAAAAAATATATCTTTAAACGTATAAGAGAAAATTTCAGAAAGGAATTAATTTTAAATGAGTTCTTACTAATTAACCAGTTTTACATATTCGGCACGACATATATATATATATATATATATATATATATATATATATATATATATATATATATATATATATATTTATTTTTTTTTATTATCACACTGGCCGATTCCCACCAAGGCAGGGTGGCCCGAAAAAGAAAAACTTTCACCATCATTCACTCCATCACTGTCTTGCCAGAAGGGTGCTTTACACTACAGTTTTTAAACTGCAACATTAACACCCCTCCTTCAGAGTGCAGGCACTGTACTTCCCATCTCCAGGACTCAAGTCCGGCCTGCCGGTTTCCCTGAATCCCTTCATAAATATTACTTTGCTCACACTCCAACAGCACGTCAAGTATTAAAAACCATTTGTCTCCATTCACTCCTATCAAACACGCTCATGCATGCCTGCTGGAAGTCCAAGCCCCTCGCACACAAAACCTCCTTTACCCCCTCCCTCCAACCTTTCCTAGGCCGACCCCTACCCCGCCTTCCTTCCACTACAGACTGATACACTCTTGAAGTCATTCTGTTTCGCTCCATTCTCTCTACATGTCCGAACCACCTCAACAACCCTTCCTCAGCCCTCTGGACAACAGTTTTGGTAATCCCACACCTCCTCCTAACTTCCAAACTACGAATTCTCTGCATTATATTCACACCACACATTGCCCTCAGACATGACATCTCCACTGCCTCCAGCCTTCTCCTCGCTGCAACATTCATCACCCACGCTTCACACCCATATAAGAGCGTTGGTAAAACTATACTCTCATACATTCCCCTCTTTGCCTCCAAGGACAAAGTTCTTTGTCTCCACAGACTCCTAAGTGCACCACTCACTCTTTTTCCCTCATCAATTCTATGATTCACCTCATCTTTCATAGACCCATCCGCTGACACGTCCACTCCCAAATATCTGAATACGTTCACCTCCTCCATACTCTCTCCCTCCAATCTGATATTCAATCTTTCATCACCTAATCTTTTTGTTATCCTCATAACCTTACTCTTTCCTGTATTCACCTTTAATTTTCTTCTTTTGCACACCCTACCAAATTTATCCACCAATCTCTGCAACTTCTCTTCAGAATCTCCCAAGAGCACAGTGTCATCAGCAAAGAGCAGCTGTGACAACTCCCACTTTGTGTGTGATTCTTTATCTTTTAACTCCACGCCTCTTGCCAAGACCCTCGCATTTACTTCTCTTACAACCCCATCTATAAATATATTAAACAACCACGGTGACATCACACATCCTTGTCTAAGGCCTACTTTTACTGGGAAAAAATTTCCCTCTTTCCTACATACTCTAACTTGAGCCTCACTATCCTCGTAAAAACTCTTCACTGCTTTCAGTAACCTACCTCCTACACCATACACTTGCAACATCTGCCACATTGCCCCCCTATCCACCCTGTCATACGCCTTTTCCAAATCCATAAATGCCACAAAGACCTCTTTAGCCTTATCTAAATACTGTTCACTTATATGTTTCACTGTAAACACCTGGTCCACACACCCCCTACCTTTCCTAAAGCCTCCTTGTTCATCTGCTATCCTATTCTCCGTCTTACTCTTAATTCTTTCAATTATAACTCTACCATACACTTTACCAGGTACACTCAACAGACTTATCCCCCTATAATTTTTGCACTCTCTTTTATCCCCTTTGCCTTTATACAAAGGAACTATGCATGCTCTCTGCCAATCCCTAGGTACCATACCCTCTTCCATACATTTATTAAATAATTGCACCAACCACTCCAAAACTATATCCCCACCTGCTTTTAACATTTCTATCTTTATCCCATCAATCCCGGCTGCCTTACCCCCTTTCATTTTACCTACTGCCTCACGAACTTCCCCCACACTCACAACTGGCTCTTCCTCACTCCTACAAGATGTTATTCCTCCTTGCCCTATACACGAAATCACAGCTTCCCTATCTTCATCAACATTTAACAATTCCTCAAAATATTCCCTCCATCTTCCCAATACCTCTAACTCTCCATTTAATAACTCTCCTCTCCTATTTTTAACTGACAAATCCATTTGTTCTCTAGGCTTTCTTAACTTGTTAATCTCACTCCAAAACTTTTTCTTATTTTCAACAAAATTTGTTGATAACATCTCACCCACTCTCTCATTTGCTCTCTTTTTACATTGCTTCACCACTCTCTTAACCTCTCTCTTTTTCTCCATATACTCTTCCCTCCTTGCATCACTTCTACTTTATAAAAACTTCTCATATGCTAACTTTTTCTCCCTTACTACTCTCTTTACATCATCATTCCACCAATCGCTCCTCTTCCCTCCTGCACCCACTTTCCTGTAACCACAAACTTCTGCTGAACACTCTAACACTACATTTTTAAACCTACCCCATACCTCTTCGACCCCATTGCCTATGCTCTCATTAGCCCATCTATCCTCCAATAGCTGTTTATATCTTACCCTAACTGCCTCCTCTTTTAGTTTATAAACCTTCACCTCTCTCTTCCCTGATGCTTCTATTCTCCTTTTATCCCATCTACCTTTTACTCTCAGTGTAGCTACAACTAGAAAGTGATCTGATATATCTGTGGCCCCTCTATAAACATGTACATCCTGAAGTCTACTCAGCAGTCTTTTATCTACCAATACATAATCCAACAAACTACTGTCATTTCGCCCTACATCATATCTTGTATACTTATTTATCCTCTTTTTCTTAAAATATGTATTACCTATAACTAAACCCCTTTCTATACAAAGTTCAATCAAAGGGCTCCCATTATCATTTACACCTGGCACCCCAAACTTACCTACCACACCCTCTCTAAAAGTTTCTCCTACTTTAGCATTCAGGTCCCCTACCACAATTACTCTCTCACTTGGTTCATATATATTTATATATATATATATATATATATATATATATATATATGTATGTATGTATATATATATATATATATATATATATATATATATATATATATATATATATATATATATATATATATATATATATATATATATATATATGTCGTGCCGAATATGTAAAACTGGTTAATTAAAACTTACATAACATATATATATATATATATATATATATATATATATATATATATATATATATGTATGTATGTATATATATATATATATATATATATATATATATATATATATATATATATATATATATATATATATATATATATATATATATATATGTCGTGCCGAATATGTAAAACTGGTTAATTAGTAAGAACTCATTTAAAATTAATTCCTTTCTGAAATTTTCTCTTATACGTTTAAAGATATATTTTTTTTTCATTAATGTTAATGTAGAAAATTTTTATTTTGCACTAAAAGAATCTTGGAAAACTTACATAACCTTATTATAACAAGAGCAATTTATTTTAGCCTAAACCAACTAAATATATTTTAAATACGTTTACAATAATTTAGTACTAAACAAACACAATCAAACATATTTTTTTCGTTAGGTTCAGAATGATTTTGACGAAATTATTGCATACACAAATTTTCACTTGTCCTATATGGCAAGATGAGCGTTGCTATTTAAAGGGGAGACTTCTAAAAGTTATACAAAGGAAACGGGGCTCATTAAAGTAAACCCCTTTAAAGAGGGAGGCACCTGTAATTATAAGGAAGAAAAACAGCCACAGTTATTTATCCCACATAATTCTGAGGTAAACTCTGGTTCAGCCTTCAGAAACTGTAGGAAAAATATTCCCTAATTCGCTACATTTAAGACAATCTAATGAATTTGTATTAGAGCCCAATTTTTGACTGTACTTTTGCCTCAACTAAAATTGCATATAATTTGCGAAAGCTCTTCACTGATACTGTATAATGAATGCTTATTTTGTTTCATAATTGCCAATTCTACAATATTCCTTTCAAGCCAAAAGGAACAAGGGAAGATGACTCTTGCTTCCTTCCAATTTGCCGAGTTATTACAAGCTCTAATGTGGTTAAAAATCACGTTCAACTTCTGTGCTATACGTATCGAATAACTGTCATGAAATTCTCACTTCTAACAGTTTTCTCGTCTGTCCCAAATAGGAGAGGCTGCAACCATTGCAACCAATTCTGTAGACACCACCAGCATGCTGTGGGGGTGCATTCTTTATCAGGATGCCTCTAACAATCTGTGAATTTTTAAATACTACTTGTATATTAAATCTTTTAAGGGCATTCGGCAGGATAGATAAATTCTCGTTGTATGGGAGGACCGGCACATTCTTGGTCTGAGGTGTTATCCTAGGTTCTGTTCTATAATAAGTTTTCTTAGCTGCCAGCAAGGCAGATTCCACAAGCACCTTAGGATAGGGCATATTATTTGGCCAAAGACACAAGATGTCATCCACATATCTGAACCATTTAGCTCAACATGGCAGGATATCTTTCAACAGTCTAGCCTCGAAAAATTCCATATACAGATTGTTCAATAAGGGGGGACAATGGATTACCCATAGCCATTCCCTGTTTCTGAGCATAGTATTTCCCCTCAAACTCAAACTTGCAATCAACTACACACAGTTAATCAATTCAATAATGGTATTTTTACCAAAGGCAAAGAGAACTCATTTAATTTTTCTTCCAAATAAGATAGCAAGCCAGGGACAGGGACTCTTGTGAACAACACAGTGACATCAAAGCTTACTAGTATAAAATCATTAGACATGTTGATATTTTGCAATTTGTCGATGAGATCAACATTGTTTTTAAATGAGCTTCAGAAATGTTGCCAAGCAAAGTAGATAATACTTTTACTCACCATTTAGACAAGGCATATGATGCCGATCCTACAGAGGGAGTATCGAAGATCTCTCCGATAAGTGTTTAATTCCTTATTACCTCTCACTAAGGTTCTAAGTTGTTTATTAAACTTACTATTAACCTGCTCCAACGGGTTCTTATTAAGGGGCACATAAGTATCCTTGTCTTCTAATAATGTGTTCATTTTTCTGCTATAATCTACCTCGTCCATAATAACTATCACATTTGCTGTGTCAGTTGGTCGTCTCATACAACGAGAATTTATCTATCCTGCCGAATACCCTAAAGATTTAATGTACAAGTAGTATTTAGAAATTCACAGACTTAGAAGTATTCTGATAAAGAATTCACCCCAACAGCATACTGGTGGTGTCTACAGAATTGGTTGCAACGGTTGTAGTTTCTCCTATTTGGGACAGATGGAAAAACCGTTAGAAGTGAGAATTCCACAGCACCGTTATTCGATACGTATAGCACTGGAGTCGAACACGATTTTCAACCACATTAGAGCTTGTAATAACCCGGTAAATGGGCAGGAAGCAAGAGTCATCTTCCGTTGTTCCTCTTGCTTGAAAGGAATATTGTAGAATCGGCAATTATTATGCATGATAAGCATTCATTATACAATATCATTGACAGGTTGTTCAAATTAGATGCGTTTTTAGTTGAGGCAATAGTACACAGGAGCTTATTTCCTTAATTATTAAACTACATCAACTGTAAATATTACCACCAAGATGCCTTTGTTATTAAAGATCTCAGTTTTTACTTGATTGGTTCGTATTCATCCAGTTGTCCAAAAGCGCTATTGAGAAGCCTCTTAATTTACAGAACTAGAATGCACTCTGACATTCTGTTACGAAACTAGGAAGAAGCTGAATGTTAGAAGTGGATCAATAAGTTGACCTTCTAGTATTCTCTGGAGATATCTTAACAGATATTCCATTTTGTAACAACACAGCGGTGTAGTTCTGTACAACACTTTAATTCTACAAAGCACTCTAGTATTATAAAGCATTGTACTTCTACACAACACCAGTTCTACATACCACCGTAGTTCTATATACCACTATAGTTCTAAATACCAATGTAATTTTATACCACTTTAGTTCTACATTGTACAATGGTAAGACACTGCAGTTCTGTATTGCACTGGTAGTTCTGTAACACAGTAATTCTATACCACTGTAGCTCCACTTGCCACTAATTTTAAACCACTGCAATTCTACATTCCACTGTAGTCTTATATCACTGTAGTTTTATATACCCCGTAATTCTGCACCTATGTTGTTCTACATACATTCTACAGTAGTTCTAAACAACTGAAGTTCTACATTCAACTGGCAGTTCTACATTCCGCTGTAGTTTTATTGCACATAGCACTGTAGTGTTATATCAGTAGTTCTATTGCAACGTAGCTCTACATACCCCTGTAGTTCTGTACCTTTGTTATTCAATCTAACACTGCTGTTCTGTATCACTTTAATCCCATAGCACTGTAGTTCTGCACACCACTGTAGTTCTCTACCACTATAATTCTACCCACTGTAGTTCTATACCATTGTTGTACATCCCACTGGTACTTCTAAACCACTGTAGTTCGACATTTCACTAACTCTACATACCACTGTAACTCTTCATTTCGCTGCAATTCTAAATACCCGTGTATTTCTACATAACATTGTCGTTCTATATACCACAGTCGTCCTAAATGCGTAATGTAAAATGGAAGCTGACTCATCACAATAAAAATAGTTCCTGGCAGCACTCTGGCTCAACAGGTACATACCAGAGAACTAATGAGGCTTTGTGCAACGGTCGCATTGAGTCAACAGATAACTGATCCCACTAGAAATGAAAATACACTGGCTTTGATATTCGAAAACAACGAGGAACTAATCAAAGACATAACCGTCACAAAAGCATTATATTCTGACCACAGCATCATAAAAGTACCATCGAGTATAAACCCAGGGTTCGGGAACTACAGCAATAATGTAAGAGAAGGGATGTTCAGAAAGTTTAACTTTAACAACCATAGAACTATCAGACATGTCCTGGAAAACAGTCATGAGCACCCTAAATCCTCACCAGTGCCTGGAAAACAGTCATGAGCACCCTAAATCCTCACCAGTGCCTGGAAAACAGTCATGAGCACCCTAAATCCTCACCAGTGCCTGGAAAACAGTCATGAGCACCCTAAATCCTCACCAGTGCCTGGAAAACAGTCATGAGCACCCTAAATCCTCACCAGTGCCTGGAAAACAGTCATGAGCACCCTAAATCCTCACCAGTGCCTGGAAAACAGTCATGAGCACCCTAAATCCTCACCAGTGCCTGGAAAACAGTCATGAGCACCCTAAATCCTCACCAGTGCCTGGAAAACAGTCATGAGCACCCTAAATCCTCACCAGTGCCTGGAAAACAGTCATGAGCACCCTAAATCCTCACCAGTGCCTGGAAAACAGTCATGAGCACCCTAAATCCTCACCAGTGCCTGGAAAACAGTCATGAGCACCCTAAATCCTCACCAGTGCCTGGAAAACAGTCATGAGCACCCTAAATCCTCACCAGTGCCTGGAAAACAGTCATGAGCACCCTAAATCCTCACCAGTGCCTGGAAAACAGTCATGAGCACCCTAAATCCTCACCAGTGCCTGGAAAACAGTCATGAGCACCCTAAATCCTCACCAGTGCCTGGAAAACAGTCATGAGCACCCTAAATCCTCACCAGTGCCTGGAAAACAGTCATGAGCACCCTAAATCCTCACCAGTGCCTGGAAAACAGTCATGAGCACCCTAAATCCTCACCAGTGCCTGGAAAACCGAACACAGAAGCATTCAGGGGTCTGTATTAAATATGTACTATTGATACATTTTTACCAAGTAATTAACATTAATTAGATTTATAATATTTAGGTAATACAAAATATTTAGCAATATTACAATTAGTAAATTTAGTAATGGGAATGGTTTCATCTTGGCAAGATACATTGTTTCTATAAAAGCTCCTATGTTGGCAGAGTACTTCAGGTAAACTTCAGACTAAACTTAAGATTTATTAGGCAATAGCTAAATTAGAAACTTTATATTTACAGTCATTCGGGTGAGTAAATTAAGGGGAATTACAGATAGCGAGAGTAAGTCTGTTTTGCTGTGGATGTGTTCATGATACAAAAAAGAGTATAGGAAGTTTTCACATAGCTGATGATGGGGTGTGTTAGGGAGAAAATGTTTTTTAACGGTAGTTTTGAAAATGATGGTTGAGTCTGCAGTTGAAGAGTTTTCGGGCAGGGAGTTCCAGATTTTAGGCCCTTTTATGTACATTGAGTTTTTGTAGAGATTTAGCCGGACACGAGGAATGTCATGGAGATTTTTGTGTCTGGTATTGTGTCTATGGGTCCTGCTGCAACTATCAAGAAAGTGTTTTAGTTCAGGGTTAATATAAGAATATATGGTTCTGTAAATGTAGGTTGCACAGTAGTAAGTGTGGATGTTTTGTACGGTAAGTTTAGGTCTTCGAAGAGTTGGGGGGATGGGGGGGGGTGTCTAGCACTGTATTGCGAGATCGTTTATAGCCTGCATAGAGTCAATAAAGCATCTGAACTACTGGGAATGCCTTGAAGTCTTAAATATGTACACACTGGAACATAGGAGAGAGATATGATAATATGTACCTGGAAAGTGCTTGAGGGCTTTGTTCCAAATCTGCACACGGCCATAACAACATACTGTAGTGAGATATACGGGAGGAAGTGCAAAATAAACTCAGGAAACAGCAGGGGTGCACTGTATCAACGTCCGAGGCCCCAGATTATTCAACATCTTACTAGAAGATTTCAGAAACACTGATGGTACAAGTGTAGAAGTCTTCAAGAGGAAAACTGGACAAGTATTTTCAGGTGCCAGATCAACCAGGCTGTGATGAATATGTGGGTCATCGGGCCACCAGACGAGCCTGGCCCAGGGCCAGGCTCAGGGAGTAGGAAAACTCTAGGAAGTCATCAAAGGTATATCAAAGGTAAGAGATATGCCACTGTAGTTCTGTATTCCACTGTAATTATACATTCCGCTGTAATTCTGTATTCTACTGTACTCCTGCATGCCACTGTCGTTTTACTTGCCATTCCAGTTCTACTTGCCACTGCAGTTCAACATGGCACTGTAGTTCTACATGCCACTATAGTCTGTAGATCACTGTAGATCTACAGATCAATGTAGTTCTATATAGCACTGAAGTTCTATATTCCAGTGTTTTACCTACCACTGTTCTACACACTACTGTTCACCATACCACTGTAGTTCTACATACCACTGTACTTCTATATACCACTAGAGTTGTACCTGCCGCAGTAGTTCTAGGAACTACCCAATAATCTCACACGGTCTTCCCCAGATGGTCTCTCCTTCCTTCAAGGACCTGTAACAACCCCTTCCCCTTCCTCCGATCAAACCTGAAAACCTCCTGATCCCTAAGTATTGACCCCTATGGGTTTATTATTTCCCCGTGACTCTCAAATTAATCACATCCCTCCATTTATATCTTGAAGGAAAACACATGACATCAATCAATGTTTGGGAAAATTGGCGTCAGGATTACATAGAATTTTCATCATTTACTAGACGTGGGAAAATTTTGGGTGAGACATTTCGAGGGGAAAATTGTTCTGAGATTTATTGCTGAATTAATCCCACATTATACTACCCATAATTCTGTGGAAACACAGAGAAGAGAACCTTCTGTTTATTAATGTTTGACTCAAATGCCTGCATACTGCACGTTAGTTCTTAATATAGACAGAAGTAGATAATTCTCAACAGATAACGCCAGTACCGACTCCTAAGTCATCTGCTGTCCCTTCCATATATATATATATATATATATATATATATATATATATATATATATATATATATATATATATATATATATATACATATATATATATATACATATACATGCAATAAGATCACAGTAAACAGGTGATTTCAGAATATGCAAAACAACCACTCTGAAAGAATAGAGAAATTCCAAGCGCTTTCGTGACTACTCACATTATCAAGGAACTATGAAAGCAAAGCATCCAAGGAAGCTATATAAGGGGTCTGGTCGGCACCTCACTATCAGATCCCACAACGGTTTAAACACGTGACGCGCGGCGAGCCAACTTGGAAAGGTACTTGGCACAACTCACCCCACAAACTATTCTACCCAAGAAATAAGAAATTTTAAAGATTATTTGTCCAGTGTATTATTAAATTCTTCCCAAATTCTATTAATTATAAATGGATCTAATTTATATAAACCAAAGGAAATATTCATATTATTGTCAAAACTGCTTTTTATGAAACAAGATTCAATTATATTCCTGTCGACCATGGACTTGCTTGATACTACTTTCTCAACTTTTTGAAAATCAATTGGATGGTTAAAATCTCTTACATGAATAAATAGAGCATTGGAATCTTGTCCAGTTCTAATGCTATATTTATGTTGTTTTAATCTTAGTTCGAGATTTTTACCAGTTTGACCGTAATAAACTTTATCGCAAATTTTACTATTCAAATTTCTCTATTCTTTCAGAGTGGTTGTTTTGCATATATATATATATATATATATATATATATATATGTAATATATATATATATACCTAAGTGCTTTTGTAAGTGTATTTTTGGTGGTCTGAAAAGGACTAATCTAATTTACATTATTCCTTATAGTCAAAAGCCTTGGAAGGATGGACAGCAGATTGCCTGGGACTACACCTGTGCTGCCACACTGACAGATACCTACTTGCCATACTCCGTAGTTGAAGGGGGTGAAGCTGCCAGCCACATGGGGATCCAGAAGACCCGCAAATATGAAGACCTTCCCCCTTGCTATAACATCATCCCAATAGGGTCGGAGACCCTTGGAGCATGGGGCAAGTGTGCTCTAAAGTTCCTCGAAGAGCTGGGTGAAAAGCTCATCATAGAAACCAAGAACCACAGGGCGGCCAGGTTCCTCTTTCAGAGACTCAATTTTGCGATCCAGAGGAAAAATGCCTGCAGCATTCTGGGCACGCGGCCCACCGCCGGGCAGCTGGACGATGTATTTGACATGAAACTCTGAGTTATCTATAATTTATTTTTGTCAATGTATTTTGTCAATGTTTATAATTCCTAATTATTGACATATGAAGATGATCAGTTGCTGATGGACGCTGATTCTTACATCAATAAAAAAATTGATGGAAGTAAATACTGCTGGACTGAGTAACTTGAAATATTATCCACCGATTTATGAGTTCATTGTTTTAAGACAAAAAGAGAGAGAGAAAGAGAGAGAAATTTATATTACCCAAGACATATAATGAAGCTATTTTTACTTACGTCATATTGTCATCATATTTTTCATCCTATGTCAGCTATTGGATGAACTGAGTAAAGATGTTAACCAATTAAAATGTTTGGCTCGTCGGTAACGTCATTCATTGACGTACATGCGAATCTGTTAATCAAAGCTTGTTATAACAATGCTGTTGAGGGAATCAGCCAACTGGAAAGCTTAGTGGAAATGATTTTTTTTCTGTAATCAGCTAAATAATTCTCTTGTAATTAAAAAAGATTTTAGAATAAGTACAGTTTTGACTTTGAAATATTTAGTGCTAATTTCACCGTCTGCTAACTATAACGTGGAGATTACAGTATTAGTTAAGGTATATTAACAAAATATATTAGGTAAATGAATAACTAAGTGTATTGAACACTTGTCAATGGTCAATAATGACCCACATGCAGACAGACACTCAGGAGGTTAATTGATCTGTATATTTCGATCCCCTTCTGCTGAAGAGTATCCCAGAAGGGGATCGAAATATACAGATCAATTAATCTCCTGAGATTTTGTCTCCTTTTTGGGTTATTACTGAACATATTAGCATTAATATTGTCAAGGAGGAGGAGCGAGCATCTTGGCTTCGTCTCTCCTCTCTCTGTCATCTCCAAATCTCTCACTCCTTTTTCTTGATTTTTTTCCTCGCATATTTCGACATCCATTTGAGGTCGATAAATAGTGTGATGGTTCAGCAGTGTGATGGTTCAGCCGTGTGATGGTTCAGCAGTGTGATGGTTCAGCAGTGTGATGGTTCACAAGTGTGATGGTTCAGCAGTGTGATGGCTCAGCAGTGTGATGGTTCAGCAGTGTGATGGTTCAGCAGTGTGAAGGTTCAGCAGTGTGATGGTTCAGCAGTGTGATGGTTCAGCAGTGTGATGGTTCAGCAGTGTGATGGTTCAGCAGTGTGAAGGTTCAGCAGTGTGATGGCTCAGCAGTGTGATGGTTCAGCAGTGTGAAGGTTCAGCAGTGTGAAGGTTCAGCAGTGTGATGGTTCAGCAGTGTGGAGGTTCAGCAGTGTGAAGGTTCAGCAGTGTGATGGTTCAGCAGTGTGATGGTTCAGCAGTGTGATGGTTCAGCAGTGTGAAGGTTCAGCAGTGTGATGGTTCAGCAGTGTGATGGTTCAGCAGTGTGATGGTTCAGCAGTGTGATGGTTCAGCAGTGTGATGGTTCAGCAGTGTGATGGTTCAGCAGTGTGATGGTTCAGCAGTGTGATGGTTCAGCAGTGTGATGGTTCAGCAGTGTGATGGCTCAGCAGTGTGATGGTTCAGCAGTGTGATGGCTCAGCAGTGTGAAGGTTCAGCAGTGTGATGGTTCAGCAGTGTGAAGGTTCAGCAGTGTGATGGTTCAGCAGTGTGATGGTTCAGCAGCGTGAAGGTTCAGCAGTGTGAAGGTTCAGCAGTGTGATGGTTCAGCAGTGTGATGGTTCAGCAGTGTGATGGCTCAGCAGTGTGATGGCTCAGCAGTGTGAAGGTTCAGCAGTGTGAAGGTTCAGCAGTGTGAAGGTTCAGCAGTGTGATGGTTCAGCAGTGTGGAGGTTCAGCAGTGTGAAGGTTCAGCAGTGTGAAGGTTCAGCAGTGTGAAGGTTCAGCAGTGTGATGGTTCAGCAGTGTGATGGTTCAGCAGTGTGATGGTTCAGCAGTGTGATGGCTCAGCAGTGTGATGGTTCAGCAGTGTGATGGTTCAGCAGTGTGTGGGTTCAGCAGTGTGATGGCTCAGCAGTGTGATGGTTCAGCAGTGTGATGGTTCAGCAGTGTGAAGGTTCAGCAGTGTGATGGTTCACAAGTGTGATGGTTCAGCAGTGTGATGGCTCAGCAGTGTGATGGTTCAGCAGTGTGAAGGTTTAGCAGTGTGTAGGTTCAGCAGTGTGAAGGTTCAACAGTGTGGAGGTTCAGCAGTGTGAAGGTTCAGCAGTGTGAAGGTTCAGTAGTGTGATGGTTCAGCAGTGTGATGGTTCAGCAGTGTGAAGGTTCAACAGTGTGGAGGTTCAACAGTGTGATGGTTCAGCAGTGTGTAGGTTCAGCAGTGTGGAGGTTCAGCAGTGTAAAGGTTCAGCTGTGTGATGGTTCAGCAGTGTGGAGGTTCAGCAGTGTGATGGTTCAGCAGTGTGATGGTTCAGCAGTGTGATGGTTCAGGTTCAGCAGTGTGATGGTTCAGGTTGAAGGTTCAGCAGTGTGTAGGTTCAGCAGTGTGAAGGTTCAGCAGTGTGAAGGTTCAGCAGTGTGAAGGTTCAGCAGTGTGAAGGTTCAGCAGTGTGAAGGTTCAGCAGTGTGTAGGTTCAGCAGTGTGAAGGTTCAGCAGTGTGATGGTTCAGCAGTGTGATGGTTCAGCAGTGTGAAGGTTCAGCAGTGTGAAGGTTCAGCAGTGTGAAGGTTCAGCAGTGTGATGGTTCAGCAGTGTGAAGGTTCAGCAGTGTGGAGGTTCATCAGTGTGATGGTTCAGCAGTGTGAAGGTTCAGCAGTGTGTAGGTTCAGCAGTGTGAAGGTTCAGCAGTGTGAAGGTTCAGCAGTGTGATGGTTCAGCAGTGTGAAGGTTCAGCAGTGTGATGGTTCAGCAGTGTGAAGGTTCAGCAGTGTGAAGGTTCAGCAGTGTGTAGGTTCAGCAGTGTGAAGGTTCAGCAGTGTGATGGTTCAGCAGTGTGAAGGTTCAGCAGTGTGATGGTTCAGCAGTGTGAAGGTTCAGCAGTGTGAAGGTTCAGCAGTGTGAAGGTTCAGCAGTGTGAAGGTTCAGCAGTGTGAAGGTTCAGCAGTGTGGAGGTTCAGCAGTGTGAAGGTTCAGCAGTGTGAAGGTTCAGCAGTGTGATGGTTCAGCAGTGTGGAGGTTCAGCAGTGTGGAGGTTCAGCAGTGTGTAGGTTCAACAGTGTGGAGGTTCAGCAGTGTGTGAGAGAGCAAGAGAAGGCTGGTAATGCAGGAGAACATGTGAGTGGTTTTGTGAGCATTAAAGGACCTTGATTTTGCTGTATAATGTTGTAGGTTTGCATGACGGCGGTGTCTATGCTTTTACTCCCAACTATATTCTCCCCGCGTAACACGAGTTGGGTTTTGTGCAGACCTTAAGATATGTATTGTAGTCCAGTGTACCACACATACACTTTATTAATGCTGTGTTTTGCACATGTATTTATGGTCTAGGTTAAGTTAGGTAAGATTTGTCAGGAAACAGGACAACTGTGTCCTGACGCAGGTGTTAGTCACATGATGACCCGCAGCTGGAGCTTTTGGTCATCTGACCGAGGCCTTCCGCTAGCTTACCGGTCCACCCCTTTAGAAATTATGGTTATGATTATAACGATTTCATCGTTCTTCTCTAGGAGTTGCGTGTTAATATTACTTATGTAAAATTAGTTGCACCATTCCTCGTGTCAAATGCAGTTTGTACACTGGACTATTTCTTCTTCGGGAGAAGAGGGGACAAAAGCCAATGTCACGTGAAGCCACGTGTTCTCTGAAGATCAGAGCATTTGACAACATGCTTACTCGTGTGAAGCACTAAACCCGTATGGGTGATTTAAGGCAAGGAATGGTGGAGGCTTGATGCTTCATTCGCTAATCAGCCAGGCAGGCTAAAGGAAGACCCGTCTCTGTGACCGGGTCACAACATTCTCCTGCCTCATCTGGGAGTTTAGTGTCCCTGGAGGAGGATCAAGTCTCCGGACTTTCATACACGAGGTACTGAGGCAGCCGAGCATCAACAAAGACGAGACCGGGACTAAGACTCATTTTAATGGCTTGTATAAGAGCCGATTCAACAAGAGAGGATCAGTGAAGACTGGAAGAGGGATATACTGCTGCGACAAAGAAACTGCCTAAAGGATAAATATAATCTCCAGCATGACGGAAAATAGCATTGTTAACATCGGCAAGGCGAACACTTTTCTTGTGCTCTTTGTTTAAAAGAAGTGGCCAGTTTCAGCACTGTAGTGTAGCTGGCAAGAGGAGCAGGAATAAAGGAGACACCAGTAATATCAGTGACAGGAGAACGAGACGCGAGAACTAGATTATGGCAAAATTTATTAGCTTGATTAAACGAGAATTTAACGTCCAGAGGACAAATAGTGTTAACTTGATATTGTAAATAAGAAATATAAAGTAAAGTACAGGTGTTTTCACGGATGTGAGTTTAAGAAAGAAGAAAGTTCGATAACCTAGAAAGTAAGAAGTGTATTTACTAATTTTGAAGGAAAATCAAAAAAAGAGGAAAATGGAAATTTTTGAATCGAGAAAATGTGCATCACTAGTGTCAAAGAGAGCGGGAAATAGGGACGAACCCATGGCGATGGTTTGTAAACTAATAGTTACCTTAGAAGGAAAACCTGTTAGGATCTACACAAACAGAAATAAGATATAGAAAGTCATCAATAGGAAAAGGGAGATCAAACACCCGCTAATTGATTTTCACTCACATACAACTCGGAACATCAAAAGAAAGATGATAAGAGAGAGAGAGAGAGAGAGAGAGAGAGAGAGAGAGAGAGAGAGAGAGAGAGAGAGAGAGAGAGAGAGAGAGAGAGAGAGACTGTATCACGACTTATCGTCTTGCAGGCAGGATGTGGTCACACTCGTGCAGTAAAGTCTGGAATGAAGTGAGCAGAAGAGAAAATTAAGTAGTGCGAGCCTGGGCAAGCCAGGAGACAAGTGGCTGAGAGACGAAGAAAAGTCATGCACACAATCCTGTTCGTAACAGCATTTGAACTAATGTGTATATTTTTTTAATATATATTAATCAACATGATAATCTCTCCATAATAATTAACTGGCTGGGAAATAAACACTAAAAGAAATCCTTTTTTTTTTTTAATGAAAATGATTTACCTGGATACAGAAGAAAAAAAATAATTTGGTTTGCGCTAAGCGTTCTAACTGGCTGATTCCCTCAACAGCATCGTTATAACAAGCTCTGATTAACATTCGCATGACGTCATTGCATAACGTCACCGGTGAGCCAAACATTTTAATTGGTTAACTTCATTACACAATTCATCCAATCACTGACACAGGATGAAATATATAATGAGTCAATATGACGTACGTAAACATAGCTTCATTATATATCTTGTGTAATATAAATTTCTCTATCTCTCTCTCTTTCTCTCTTTTCTCTCTCTCTCTCTCTCTCTCTCTCTCTCTCTTTTTTTTTTTTTTTTTTTTTTTTTTTTTTTTTTTTTTTTTTTTTTTTTTTTTTTTTTTTTTTTTTGACAAGGTTAAGGATCCCTAGCTTTATTGACAGCTATTTACAGGTTAAGGATTCCTAACTTTATTGGCAAGCTAAGAGCTGTTACCTACATCAGCTCATTTGAAAGCATTTTTATTGTTATGAGACATACAAGTAGGGAACAGGATGAAGCTGGAGCCATCTGTGGGCCAGCATTTTCATTTGATCAACTGACTTTATCTCGTTGACATCATTATGCTGTACGAATGTGTTCCATACTCGAGTCATCCTGGGTATGTATGATCTCAGATGGAGTAATGTTCTGGAGAAGGGTACAGCCAGAGTGAAGTTGCTGCTTTCTGCCCGTCTTGTGGCATAAAAGCTTGTTTCACGCTGTCCTCGAAGTGGATCCAAGTGTGGTATTTTGACAATATTGGCCTTGTACATAACAGTAAGGTCACCCACATCCCTCCTATGTTGAAGGCTCTGCTGAAATGACAGATCTATCCAGGATGGGTCCAGGCGAGAGATGAGACGTCTTGCTCTGTTCTCTACTCTGTCAAGCAGTCGCAGATGAGAGGGGGGGGGGGCAGGCAAACCAAGAAAGTGGACCATACTCAAGGTGTGAGCGTACTTGTGCCTCGTACAGGATCTTGCAACCCCTACGCAACCCCTACTGTCAAGCAGATGCGAGATACGGCGAAGTGCTGTAAGCTTCCTGGCTGCCTTGTTTGCAAGATTTACAACATGGTTCTTCATGGTTAGTTTGGAGTCAAATTTCACCCCAAGGATATCAACTTCTTCTCCAGGTGCCAACATCCTCCCATTCATCCTTACTACTGCACCAGCATTACCATCATGGTGCCTAGAGACGATCATCATTTGCGTTTTCTCAGGTGCAAATGTTACTTGCCATCTATTTCCCCAAGCTGATATAGCTCTCAGCTGGTGATTGATGTAGCTTAGAGCAGCTGGCATTTCTCTCTCTCTCTCTCTCTCTCTCTCCCTCTCTCTCTCTTTGTCTTTACAATGAATTCATAAATCGGTGGACAATATTTCAAGTTACTCAGTCCAGCAATATTTACTTCTTCCAGATATTGGAAAGTCTTGGATTCCATCATTTCTTTTATGACTGTAAGAAGCAGCGTCTACCAGCAGCTCATCATCTTCACATGTCAACAATTAGGAATTATTAACGATAAAGAAACGTTGTTGTCGTTGTTAGTGTTGTTAAGTAATACCATTGTTCGGTGCTACTACTGCTGCTGCTACTACCATTACTTCTACCGCCAGTACTACTACTACTACTACTACTGCTAATAATAATAATTATGATTATAATTATAATAAAAGTAAGATATAAACAGTAATAGCATTGAACGACAGAGATAACAAGTGATGAGTGGGGAGGTAAGTTCGCTGTGGTGACCTAAGGATGTCATGAAAGGTCCGAGGGCGCGAGTACTCTCATAGAGAGGAGTCTGGTAGGTAAGACACATAGGCAACAGTTAGGCAACTTTATTCCGAAACGTTTCGCCTACACAGTAGGCTTCTTCAGTCGAATACAGAAAGTAGGCAGGAACAGTAGAGATGTGAAGACGATGTAATCAGTCCATCACCCTTGAAGTCGTAGAATTTGAGGTTGTCAGTCCCTCAGCCTGGAGAAGTTCAGTTCCATAGTCAGGAACTATCTGAAGATCAAGCGACAATGCGGAGACTTAAATACTGTCGGAAGGAGAGGTGCAGAGTAGTATTTAAGTCTCTGCACTGTCGCTTGATCTTCAGATAGTTCCTGACTATGGAACTGAACTTCTCCAGGCTGAGGGACTGACAACCTCAAATTCTACGACTTCAAGGGTGATGGACTGATTACATCGTCTTCACATCTCTACTGTTCCTGCCTACTTTCTGTATTCGACTGAAGAAGCCTACTGTGTAGGCGAAACGTTTCGGAATAAAGTTACCTAACTGTTGCCTATGTGTCTTACCTACCAACGTGTCGGTATTGTATACCATTTTGATGTTCAGAGAGGAGTCTAACGGCCCCTACTCCATTAGTCTAGCAATCCTGCCAACCCAAACTGTTTCATTGGTTCATTAGTTTTTAATGTAAAAAAAAATCAACATGCGTAGTAATTGAAACTCCGCGAGAAAATTCCTTGCTAGATCCACCTGCGGTAGATAAGATACATAATGCGGGTTGTTGCATTTAATTGTGATCCACCCGGGGCGTCATCAGTTTACCCTGGTGGATAACTGGCCTTCCTAACACCAAGACATAACCCACAGTGTGTCTTATTTACATACTGTCAGTATACTCTGCCATTGCATTACCATGACTCACGAAATCGTAGAAACACATTTGCAAACAAATCACGGAACGGGCAGGACTTGAACCCATGGCGAGTGAGTCTTAAAACTAATTTACCATGGGCTCATATCCAACCCGTTTCGTGGTTTGTTTACAGTCGTGTTATTATGATTTCGTGTATCTGATGTGAAGCCACAAGGAAGTACCTACTCTGGCTGACACAAGTATTCCATTAAGTACTGATCAGCAGGTGAGTGCTGCTGGTCAGGTGGAAGCACACACGCTCGTGCATCCAGATTTGGACCATCAGTATTATTTAATCCTTTCCTCTTTCTTTATTTTTCTTCCTTTCATTTTTTCCTACTACAATTACTACTCTTCACGACTACTGTTACTGCTACTACTACTACTACTACTATTAGTACTATTTCTGATGCTACTACTACTACTAATACAACTACTACTTCTACTACTACTACTACAAATATTACTATAACTACTTCTACTACTACTACTACAACTACTCTTACGACGACGACGTTACAGCTCTCTCGTTTCCAGTGTTACACAAGTGTCTTACACCAGACCTTACCGGCCCATGATGAATAATACATGCGAACAATACTTGTATACCTTTATTGGTGGTCCATGCCAGGCATGGACCACTGACCTATGCTAGACATGAACCACTGGCCCATGCTAGGCATTAACCACTGGCCCATGCTAGGCATTAACCACTGACCCATGCTAGGCATTAACCACTGGCCCATGCTAAGCATTAACCACTGGTCCATGCTAGGCATTAACCATTGGTCCATGCTAGGTATTAACCACTGGTCCATGCTAGGCATTAACCACTGGCCCATGCTAGGCATTAACCACTGGCCCATGCTAGGCATTAACCACTGGCCCATGCTAGGCCACTAGCCCATGCTAGGCATTAACCACTGGCCCATGCTAGGCCACTAGCCCATGCTAGGCATTAACCACTGGCCCATGCTAGGCATTAACCACTGGCCCATGCTAGGCCACTAGCCCATGCTAGGCATTAACCACTGGCCCATGCTAGGCATTAACCACTGGCCCATGCTAGGCCACTAGCCCATGCTAGGCATTAACCACTGGCCCATGCTAGGCATTAACCACTGGCCCATGCTAGGCCACTAGCCCATGCTAGGCATTAACCACTGGCCCATGCTAGACAGGGCTCAGTAACACAACCTTTCCCCACTGTTTCTCAAACATCTCATAGTCATAGCACCCTTCAGGACAGCCCAGCTTTACACTACACCCGAGTTCACAGTGTTCACCAGCTTGGTGTACACCTGTGTTCATGACCTACCAACAGTCAGACTGATCTTCATCTGCCGACTCTCACCGAAATCTCGCCTTTGTGCCGACAGTTTTCCCACTCTGAAATATGCCTCATCTCTTTCTCAGTTTCCATTCTTTGCTTTCTTCCTCTCTGTATCTGTCTTATTTTCCCTTAAATAATAAAAAATCAAATATAATACTGCAGACTACAGAAATATTATATATATATATATATATATATATATATATATATATATATATATATATATATATATATATATATATATATATATATATATATATATATATATATATATATATACCGAGATGGGGTCCGCCTCTGGTGTAAATTGTAGGACCCACAGCCTCGGAGAAGTGGATAAAAAGGCTTCAAGGAAGAATATTTGGATTTCTTCCTGAAGCCGTTTGAATATTCCACTTCCCCTACCACCCCATCTTTTCATTATTTTCTTTACCAATAGGAATATTTTATTACATAATATGGTACAAAATATTTAAGAGATACATTGTTGATATAAAGGTGGCATATAAGGTACATGTTGTTACGTGTGTATCACCGACTATAAGGCGAAAATCTCATCCAGCTCCTCAGAGCTGGGGCGTGTGCCCAAAATACAGCAGGCATTACCCCTTTGAACAGCCACACTGAGCCGCTGGAACAGAAAACTAGCTGCCCTGGGATCCCTAGTTACCCTGATGAGTCTTTTTCCCAGCTCTTTAAGGAATTTAGATTCATTCTTTCCCCATGAGCCAAGGGTCTCTGAGCCTGTGGGAACAAACATATAATGATGGGCAAGTTCTCCATATTTTCTAGACTTTTGGGACTCCCTGAAGCTGGTGGCTGCCCCTCCTTCCTCCCTGGTGTATTGGAGATAGGTATCAGCCAAGGTGGATGCACATGTATAGTCCCACACCACCTGCTTCCCGTCTGTCCAGGCTTGAAGGGTGATACCATCTGGACGCTTCTGGCTGCCATCAGATCTGTATAGTTGGGGTGGCTCCCTTACTGCTGGGCATCCGGCTGTTGTGAGGCTCCTCTTGATAATGTTATTAACCTCCTCATGTCTTGCAATCTTTCCCTCGGATTTACGGCACACAAGACCATGGTACCCGAATCGGTCTGCTGCTTCACTGCCACAAACACACCTGTGTTCGGCGAGAATAGGGGCGGCAAGTCGAAGGGCAACACTGATGCGGATGGTCTGTGGGTTGAGGCGTGTGCCAAGGCTGGAGTTGAAACAGCCAACAAAAAGTCCCCTGCATGAGGGGCTCTCACTGCCAGGTGGCAGGCTCTGTCCTTCCCGGACACACTCTGAAGCATTGTTGAGGCTATTTTTTCCATTATTGGACCATCCCAGTGCGATTGTTTGTAGTTGTTGGGGGGAGCAGGTCTGGTTTTAGAGGCCGTTAGATTATCCCAGATCATGGCTCCGTCAATGAACTTTTGGTCCTGGACTTCAATCTTGTCCCTAAGATGTTCAGGGAGAATCGCTGCTACAAGCCCTCTGGATGCAATACACGAGAAAAGGAAAGCAGGGAGCGCAATCTGTGATGACTTGCAGACACCAATGCCTCCTAGTTTGACTGGAAGTGTAGCTTGGTTCCACTGCCCATCTTCTAGATCTAGAGTAAGGTTAAGTATTTTCGTAAAAATCTGCCTCAGGATATATATATATATATATATATATATATATATATATATATATATATATATATATATATATATATATATATATATATATATATATATATATAATGTCGTGCCGAAGAGGTAAAATTGGTCACTTTGCAAGAACTCATTTAAAATTATGTCCTTTCTAAAATTTTCTCTTATACGTTTAAAAATATAGGAAGGTACCACCTCTGGAACTGTCCTGGGGACCCACATCCTCAGAGAAGAGAATAAATTTACTTCAGGGAAAACTCGAGATTCTCCCTGGAACGTTTGAATATTTTCCTCTCCTACCACCCCCAATATCAGATATTCTATGCAAAATTTATTTATAAACAAAATATATTAACAAAGATATAATAGAAATGAGAACAACATAAATAACATCTCAGAGCCTACATCTCAAACACTTCATCCAGCTCCCCGGTGGTGGGCTGCGTTCCCAGAAGACTGCAGGCATTTGCCTTCTGGACCGCAACACTAAGTCGAAAAAGGAAGCAGGCCGTTCTGTGGTCCTTGGTTTCTGTGATGAGCTTTTCATCCAGCTCTCTGAGGAACTTTATAGCATACTTGCCCCAAGTTCCAAGGGTCTCTGACCCTACTGGGATGAAGTTATAGTAAGGGGCAGGTCTGCATATTTGCGGATCTTCTGGGTCTCCCTGTAACTGGTGGCTCCACCCCCTTCAACTTCAGAGTATGGCAAGTAGGTGTCCGCCAACGTGTCAGCACAGGTGTAGTCCCAGGCAATCTGCTTACCATCCTTCCAGGGTAGCATAGTGGCTCCATCCGGACACTTTTGACTTCCGTCGGACCTCATTTGGGATTCCCGTTGAGTTGGGCAACGGGCCGTGGCGAGATTTCTCTTTGATATCGTTGACCTCCTCATGAAGTCTGAATTGATCAGCCGACTCCTTGTCGCAAATACACCTATGTTCGACGAGTATGGGGGCGGCTAAGCAAAGAACAACACCAGCCCGAATGGCCTGTGGGTCAAGTCGGGTGCCCAGGGAGGGAATGGGAGCAACTAAAAGGAAATCTTTTGAATGTGGTGCCTCCACCGCTAGGATACAAGCTTTGTCCTTTCCTGTAATGTTATTGAGCACTGTGTTGGCAATTTTTCCCATGACCAGTTTGTCCCAGTGGGACTGTTTGTGCTCTTTGGGAAGAGAGGAGCTGGTCTGCTGGAAGAGTCTGCAAGAATGTACCACCGCGTGGCCGTTTCAGTGAACCTGAGGTCTTGAGCTCCTACCGCCCCTCTCAAGTGTTCGGAGACAATAACTTTGACTAGTCCACTGGAAGCCATGCACGAGGACAAAAATGCAGGTAAAGCTACCTGCCTGATCGCACTGATAATCTTCCAGTGACAGATTCAGTGCCTTTTTAAAAATAGATCTCAGGAGTGAGTCATATTCGCTAAGTGTTGGGTTGTCAAAAGAGGGTGCGCACCTCAAGGAGTGAGTGAGTCTTGGCAAGGTAAGACACCCTGTGAGGAGATACAGGGCATCATGGGCATCAAGATCTCTCCTCCATTCTCTTCAAGTCATTCAGTTTGTCCTTGGAGGACTGTGTCGATGGCCTGATGACCCAGTGGTGCTCCCAAGAGGATGCTCTTGGACGGGGTGGTCAGTAGAGGCTTCAGGAAAGATTGTTTGCACAGCTGTGATTATTACCTGGCTGTTTGTGATGATTTCACACTTGGAGGGATTGAGGATGAGCCCTAAGGCTTCTCCCTGTGTCTTCACCCGTTGTAGGTCCTCTAGCAGGGACTCTTCTGTACCTGCCAGAGTGCCACCATCTAGGTACCAGATGTTGAGTTCGCTGCATGAGCTGCAGCTTCACTCCTTTGAGAGACGCCAAAGCCCAGTTGGTTTAGATGGAGTAAACTGGCGGCTTCTACGCGAATGTTTCTTACTGCTGTTTTGGCAAGGAGCCGGCGAAAAGTGTTACCGACAACAATAGGTCTCATACCCCCATCCTTCTTCAAAGTGCATAATGAGGCCCCGAAAAAGAAAGGTTTAATTTCTTCTTTCTTAATGTAAAAATTAATAATTTTGTACCAAAGGAACCTTAGAAAACATACCTAACCTTATTATAATAATCGCAATTTAATTTAGCCTAATGCAGCTAAATATATTTTAGATAAATTTACAATAATTTAATAATAAACAAACACAATGAACTATATTTTTTCGTTAAGTTTAGAATGATTTTTGCGACATTACTGCATACATAAATTTTCGCTTGCCTTATTCGGCAAGAGCGTTGCTATTTAAGCCAAAATCGCAAGTTTTACGTATTCACTATATATATATATATATATATATATATATATATATATATATATATATATATATATATATATATATATATATATATATATATATATATATATATATATATATATCAACAAATCGGCCGTTTCCCACCGAGGCAGGGTGACCCAAAAAGAAAGAAAATCCCCAAAAGAAAATACTTTCATCATCATTCAGCAGTTTCACCTCACTCATACATAATCAGTCTTTGCAGAGGTGCTCAGATATGACAGTTTAGACGTCCCTCCAAACTGTCAATATCCCAGACCCCTCCTTTAAAGTGCAGGCATTGTACTTCCCATTTCCAGGACTCAAGTTCGGCTAAATCTATAATAACCAGTTTCCCTAAATCCCTTCACTGAATATTACCCTGTTCACATTCCAACAGCTAGTCAAGTCCCAAAAACCATTCGTCTCCATTTACTCCACTAACACTTGCTGGAAGTCCAAGCCCCCCCACAAAACCTCCTTTACCCTCTCCCTCCAACCTTTGCGAGGACGACCCCTACCCCTCCTTCCTTACCCTACAGATTTATACGCTCTCAAAGTCATTCTACGTTGACCAGTTCTCTGTAAATGATCAAACCACCTCAACAACCCTTTATCAGCCCGCTGACTAATACTTTTAGTAACTCCACACCTCCTAATTTCCACACCCTGAATTCTCTGCATAATATTTACACCACATATTGCCCTTAGATAGGACATCTCCACTGCCTCCAGCCGCCTCCTCGCTGCAGCATTTACAACCCAAGCTTCACACTCATATAAGAGTGTTGGTACCACTATACTTTCATACATTCCTTCTTTGCCTCCATAGAAAAATTTTTTTGTCTCCACACATACCTCAATGCACCACTCACCTTTTCTCCTTCATCAATTCTATGGTTAACCTCATCCTTCATGAATCCATCCGCTGACAAGTCAACACCCAAATATATGAAAACATTCACTTCTTCCATACTCCCTCTCTCCAATGTGATATCAAATTTTTCTTTATCTAAATCATTTGATACCCTCATCACCTTACTGTTATCTATGATGGCAGCCAGAAGCGTCCAGATGGTATCACCCTTCAAACCTGGACAGACGGTAAGCAGGTGGTGTGGGACTACACATGTGCATCTACCTTGGCTGATACCTATCTCCAATACACAAGGGAGGAAGGAGGGGCAGCTGCCAGCTTCACGGAGTCCCAAAAGTCTAGAAACTATGGAGAACTTGCCCATCATTATATGTTTGTTCCCACAGGCTCCGAGACCCTTGGCTCATGGGGAAAGAGTGCATCTAAGTTCCTTAAGGATCTAAGCAAAAGACTCATCAGGGTAACTAGGGATCCCAGGGCAGCTAGTTTTCTGTTCCAGCGACTCAGCGCTGCTGTTCAGAGGGGTAATGCCTGCTGTATTTTGGGTACGCGCCCCAGCTCTGAGGAGCTGGATGAGATTTTCGCATTATAATCAGTGACAAACATGTAAAAATATGTACTAGACATGTATCTCTCACACCTCATGTACTGCATGTGCCATCTTTCTAGCAGCAATGTATCTCTTAAATCATCTGTAACAAAATATACCTATTGGTATACATAAAGGTCTTGACCTAACAAAACGCTGAGGGAACCACAATTCTCTAACACAAAACTTAGACACGAGACTCACGTTTAACGAGAAGAAACTCGCGGAACTCCTCCTGGTTGTAGAATAGTGGTGGGCAGGGCAGGGAGGGGCCAAAGAGAGGCACCGTCTCCTCAGAGTACACCTGAAGACGATAGGCGTCCTCCTCTGGCAGGTACGACACCAAGGCGAACACGTCTAAAAAGCACTGGTTAAGGAAAAACATCTTTCGCCACTTGAGGTATAGAATGGAGAGTGTATACGTCCCTATATGTGAATGCACTGGCAACAGAAATATTTATATTATGGACTGATAAACATATACAGAGAGGTATATATATATATATACATATATATATATATATATATATATATATATATATATATATATATATATATATGTGTGTGTGTGTGTGTGTGTGTGTGTGTGTGTGTGTGTGTGTGTGTGTGTGTGTGTGTGTGTGTGTGTGTGTGTGTGTGTGTGTGTGTGTGTGTGTACTCACCTATTTGTACTCACCTATTTGTGGTTGCAGGGGTCGAGTCCTAGCTCCTGGCCCCGCCCCTTCACTAGTCGCTACTAGGTCCTCTCTCTCCCTGCTCCATGAGCTTTATCATACCTCGCCTTAAAACTATGTATGGTTCCCGCCTCCACTACTTCACTTTCTAGACTATTCCACGACTTGTGTTTGTGTGTGTTTGTTTGTTTGTTTGTTTGTGTGTGTGTGTGTGTGTTTACCTGGAGTTTACCTGGAGAGAGTTCCGGGGGTCAACGCCCCCGCGGCCCGGTCTGTGACCAGGCCTCCTTGAGTGTGTGTGTGTGTGTGTGTGTGTGTGTGTGTGTGTGTGTGTGTGTGTGTGTGTGTGTGTGTGTGTGTGTGTCGTGCCAAATAGGTAAAACTGGTCAATTAGCAAGAACTCATTTAAAATTAAGTCCTTTTTAAAATTTTCTCTTATACGTTTAAAGATACATATTTTTCATTTATGTTAATGTAAAAAATAATAATTTTGTACCAAAAGAACCTTAGAAAACTTACCTAACCTTATTATAACAAGCGCAATATAATTTAACCTAATCCAACTAAATATATTTTAGATAAGTTTACAATAATTTATTAATAAAACGAACACAATGAAATATATTTTTTTCGTCAAGTTCAAAATGATTTTGCGATATATATATATATATATATATATATATATATATATATATATATATATATATATATATATATATATATATATATATATATATATATATATATATATACATATATATACGTATGTGTGTGTGTGTGTGTGAGAGAGAGAGAGAGAGAGAGAGAGAGAGAGAGAGAGAGAGAGAGAGAGAGAGAGAGAGAGAGAGAGAGAGAGAGAGAGAGAGAGAGAGAGTGAGAGAGTGATCAGTAAATATACTCTTAGAGATAAGATAAATTAAGCTACCATACAGTAGTACTTCTCTATTTTTATGCTTATTATAAGATACAAAAGTATTCTTGACTGGTGGTGTGTAGGCGGCATGTAGCCTAAATGATACCCGTGTAATCGATAGTCTTTAAACTTAATAAGCCAGCCAACAGACATTCTTTTCGCCACAGAAATTTCAATTTCGAGTCAATTGGTTTATCAGGTTTAATTATTAATGTCTACCTACTGAATGACTGTCCTTAACTCTGCAGGTTCGCTGTGGCACAGTTGATTTTTTGTTAAATTTGCGTCACGAAATACGGTATTTCAGATAGGTGCGAAAAACGTAAATAAAAACACGGCACTGCCAGTCTTCCTGTATACTAACGCCACTAATATTTTACTGAGAAAAGTATTCAATATACACTATGTATGTACACCTAGATAAACCCATTATACAATAAACACACTGTCAGATATTCATCTCAGCGCATCCCCAATGCATGTTCACCGGGAGATATTCATCTCAATGCATGTACACCGGGAGATACTCATCTCAGTGCATGTACACCGGGAGATACTCATCTCAGTGCATGTACACCGGGAGATACTCATCTCAGTGCATGTACACCGGGAGATATTCATCTCAATGCATGTACACCGGGAGATACTCATCTCAGTGCATGTACACCGGGAGATGCTCATCTTAGTGCATATACACTAGTGATACTGATCTCAGTGCATATACACTGGGATATACTCATTTCTGCATATACACTAGGAGATACATTACTCTCGGTATATGTGCTCGGTCGTGTCGGGCTCAAGAAACTCCTGCACGAGCAATATGACTAAATGCTAGGTTTGAGTCCCTCCTCGTGGTTTGTAAGACAGAGAAACAAATTGCTGAGTAAACTTGATTTGGAACAACTTTTCACTCTGTGTAGTGTTGATAAAGGACTGTAGAGAGCAAAACGTCGTGCCGATTTAACCATGTTCTGCAACTTGTCTTTGTCTTCACACTTGTAGGCAAGACTACGCTCCTTCCATGATCGTGATACTACGTTTCTGTGAAGACACAATAATAGAGGTCAACAACCTCCACTTGTATACAATAGCTACATAACACGACCTTACGAGGCTTTTCATGCCATTTCATTTAGTCTGCAATTTATTCATTATGTCATTTTAGTACATACATATTTATTTGAAAAATATATTTAAAAACTGTCGAATTTTGAAAAATGTTGTCTATGGCCAGTGGTACTCTCACTCAGCAAATGTTTCAAATATGTTACCGTAAATCGACCAACTGGATTTTGTATCACAAAGATACTGTACTAGCAATGGGATAGAAGAGACATATGTGCAATTTAAGGAAACTTTTATTAGGATACGATTGGCACACCAGGAGCTATATCAGTGCAAGAGCGAGTTAAGAACATGGGTACACAGTAGACTGGAGGACAGGTTAAGTTAGGTAAGTTTTGTCAGGAAACAGGACAAGTGTTTCCTGACGTGGGTCTTAGTCGTATGATGACACGCAGCTGGAGCTTTTCTGCTGGCTGGCTTACCTGTACACCCCGTTAAAAATTAGGGTTATATTTATGTAGTTTTTTTTTTTTTAATTCGCCGGTACTCTCCCGGCCCGGGTCTTTTCCAAGTAGTGGTGACCCGGCCTTGGCTCCCTATCTGGGGAGTGTCTCGAGACTTAAGTCTCCCATGGGAGGAGGTACAAGTACCCCCTCATCTTTGGGACCAACTGTCCCCAGGCCTAGCCACATTCCCCGCCCTCACGGGGCTCGTAGGGAGAAGCTAGGCCTCTGGTCTGCCATCTACCCCGCCTCGAAGGGGCTCGTGGGGATGGCAGTCTTGTGAGCTGCATGTGGTAGCAAGCTCAGGCCTTTTACTTATTTATGTAGTGGAGGACAGTCGTAGTGCAGGCGGGGTAAGGCAAGTTGGTGCTTCAGTAGCCTAATCGACGTCACGTGACGTCCAGGTCTTGACGGATTTAAGATCAACTTGGTTAAAACTTTGAAGATGTTGAAACTCCCCGTCTCTGACACAGCTGTATTGCTAAAAGTAATTGTTGCTGATTTTAGACAACGACGTTCACACACGTCCATTTTTCAAGATAAATTTGACGTCACTCTGTTTCCACCATTATTCTTGGCTGCTTCCATGTATAACTCAGGTAATATTGATGATGTCATTATGGTTGACGAATTTATGTTCCTGAAGCTCTGGTGTAACTTACTACATAAACTTAATTTCAATCCCATACGTCCAGGTCTTGTTATCGACAAGAATTTTTGGTTTCCGGCAACAACATTTTGAAAATTCGACGATATATATATATATATATATATATATATATATATATATATATATATATATATATATATGTATATATATAAATATATTTATATATATATATATATATATATATATATTATATGTATGTATATATATATATATATGTGCATATATATATATATATATATATATATATATATATATATATATATATATATATATATATATATATATATATTTTTTTTTTTATCACACTGGCCGATTCCCACCAAGGCAGGGTGGCCCGAAAAAGAAAAACTTTCACCATCATTCACTCCATCACTGTCTTGCCAGAAGGGGGCTTTACACTACAGTTTTTAAACTGCAACATTCACACCCCTCCTTCAGAGTGCAGGCACTGTACTTCCCATCTCCAGGACTCAAGTCCGGCCTGCCGGTTTCCCTGAATCCCTTCATAAATGTTACTTTGCTCACACTCCAACAGCACGTCAAGTATTAAAAACCATTTGTCTCCATTCACTCCTATCAAACACGCTCACGCATGCCTGCTGGAAGTCCAAGCCCCTCGCACACAAAACCTCCTTTACCCCCTCCCTCCAACCCTTCCTAGGCCGACCCCTACCCCGCCTTCCGTCCACTACAGACTGATACACTCTTGAAGTCATTCTGTTTCGCTCCATTCTCTCTACATGTCCGAACCACCTCAACAACCCTTCCTCAGCCCTCTGGACAACAGTTTTGGTAATCCCGCACCTCCTCCTAACTTCCAAACTACGAATTCTCTGCATTATATTCACACCACACATTGCCCTCAGACATGACATCTCCACTGCCTCCAGCCTTCTCCTCGCTGCAACATTCATCACCCACGCTTCACACCCATATAAGAGCGTTGGTAAAACTATACTCTCATACATTCCCCTCTTTGCCTCCAAGGACAAAGTTCTTTGTCTCCACAGACTCCTAAGTGCACCACTCACTCTTTTTCCCTCATCAATTCTATGATTCACCTCATCTTTCATAGACCCATCCGCTGACACGTCCACTCCCAAATATCTGAATACGTTCACCTCCTCCATACTCTCTCCCTCCAATCTGATATTCAATCTTTCATCACCTAATCTTTTTGTTATCCTCATAACCTTACTCTTTCCTGTATTCACCTTTAATTTTCTTCTTTTGCACACCCTACCAAATTCATCCACCAATCTCTGCAGCTTCTCTTCAGAATCTCCCAAGAGCACAGTGTCATCAGCAAAGAGCAGCTGTGACAACTCCCACTTTGTGTGTGATTCTCTATCTTTTAACTCCACGCCTCTTGCCAAGACCCTCGCATTTACTTCTCTTACAACCCCATCTATAAATATATTAAACAACCACGGTGACATCACACATCCTTGTCTAAGGCCTACTTTTACTGGGAAAAAATTTCCCTCTTTCCTACATACTCTAACTTGAGCCTCACTATCCTCGTAAAAACTCTTCACTGCTTTCAGTAACCTACCTCCTACACCATACACTTGCAACATCTGCCACATTGCCCCCCTATCCACCCTGTCATACGCCTTTTCCAAATCCATAAATGCCACAAAGACCTCTTTAGCCTTATCTAAATACTGTTCACTTATATGTTTCACTGTAAACACCTGGTCCACACACCCCCTACCTTTCCTAAAGCCTCCTTGTTCATCTGCTATCCTATTCTCCGTCTTACTCTTAATTCTTTCAATTATAACTCTACCATACACTTTACCAGGTACACTCAACAGACTTATCCCCCTATAATTTTTGCACTCTCTTTTATCCCCTTTGCCTTTATACAAAGGAACTATGCATGCTCTCTGCCAATCCCTAGGTACCTTACCCTCTTCCATACATTTATTAAATAATTGCACCAACCACTCCAAAACTATATCCCCACCTGCTTTTAACATTTCTATCTTTATCCCATCAATCCCGGCTGCCTTACCCCCTTTCATTTTACATACTGCCTCACGAACTTCCCCCACACTCACAACTGGCTCTTCCTCACTCCTACAAGAGTTTATTCCTCCTTGCCCTATACACGAAATCACAGCTTCCCTATCTTCATCAACATTTAACAATTCCTCAAAATATTCCCTCCATCTTCCCAATACCTCTAACTCTCCATTTAATAACTCTCCTCTCCTATTTTTTAACTGACAAATCCATTTGTTCTCTAGGCTTTCTTAACTTGTTAATCTCACTCCAAAACTTTTTCTTATTTTCAACAAAATTTGTTGATAACATCTCACCCACTCTCTCATTTGCTCTCTTTTTACATTGCTTCACCACTCTCTTAACCTCTCTCTTTTTCTCCATATACTCTTCCCTCCTTGCATCACTTCTACTTTGTAAAAACTTCTCATATGCTAACTTTTTCTCCCTTACTACTCTCTTTACATCATCATTCCACCAATCGCTCCTCTTCCCTCCTGCACCCACTTTCCTGTAACCACAAACTTCTGCTGAACACTCTAACACTACATTTTTAATCCTACCCCATACCTCTTCGACCCCATTGCCTATGCTCTCATTAGCCCATCTATCCTCCAATAGCTGTTTATATCTTACCCTAACTGCCTCCTCTTTTAGTTTATAAACCTTCACCTCTCTCTTCCCTGATGCTTCTATTCTCCTTGTATCCCATCTACCTTTTACTCTCAGTGTAGCTACAACTAGAAAGTGATCTGATATATCTGTGGCCCCTCTATAAACATGTACATCCTGAAGTCTACTCAACAGTCTTTTATCTACCAATACATAATCCAACAAACTACTGTCATTTCGCCCTACATCATATCTTGTATACTTATTTATCCTCTTTTTCTTAAAATATGTATTACCTATAACTAAACCCCTTTCTATACAAAGTTCAATCAAAGGGCTCCCATTATCATTTACACCTGGCACCCCAAACTTACCTACCACACCCTCTCTAAAAGTTTCTCCTACTTTAGCATTCAGGTCCCCTACCACAATTACTCTCTCACTTGGTTCAAAGGCTCCTATACATTCACTTAACATCTCCCAAAATCTCTCTCTCTCCTCTGCATTCCTATCTTCTCCAGGTGCATACACGCTTATTATGACCCACTTCTCGCATCCAACCTTTACTTTAATCCACATAATTCTTGAATTTACACATTCATATTCTCTTTTCTCCTTCCATAACTGATCATTTAACATTACTGCTACCCCTTCCTTTGCTCTAACTCTCTCAGATACTCCAGATTTAATCCCATTTATTTCCCCCCACTGAAACTCTCCTACCCCCCTTCAGCTTTGTTTCGCTTAGAGCCAGCACATCCAACTTCTTTTCATTCATAACATCAGCAATCATCTGTTTCTTGTCATCCGCACTACATCCATATATATATATATATATATATATATATATATATATATATATATATATATATATATATATATATATATATATATAATATATATATATATAAATTACGTGCATGTGTGTGTGTGTGCGTGTGTGTGTGCGTGTGTGTGTGTGTGTGTGTGTGTGTGTGTGTGTGTGCGTGTGTGTGTGTGTGCGTGTGTGTGTGTGTGTGTGTGTGCTAATGAGACCTAATTAAAAAATATGCAGACTAATGAAATGCTATGAAAGGCCTCATAACAATTAGAAATTATTGCGTGGATTTTGTTACGATGTTTTTTGAGCACAATAGTTCATAATAGGTTTATCCACAAATTAAGGTAATGGACGTAAAAAAAAAAAAGGTGGGTCCTCTCGACCGTGACTCTCAGTGCTGTCAGCCAGGGATGATTAAGACCCATGTCACGTGACCTCGTCTGACACGTGGGTCGACAACAACAGCATAGAATCACATTCTGTCAGACACAACATCTTGGGATCCTGACGCAGGGAATTCTTCTAAGCTTACCTAACTTTATAGGCATGACCTACTTACACTAGTAGGTTTTTCGACTGGTGACGCCGCTTACTACTATTTTAGCTCACCTATCTACAGTATGTAAATTCCTTCTTCGTGCGTATGTTGTACACATCAACTCCATGCAAGTACACGTGCATACATATTTATATATTTCGAAGAGTCTTGGTCCCTTTACACTTGCCGAGTTATCTCGTAGTGTACTTGTTCCATCCTCGCTGAGTTATCTTACATCACTCATTGTGTGTTAGGTAAGACACATATGAAACAGTTAGGTATCTTTATTTCGAAACGTTTCGCCTATACAGTAGGCTTCTTCAGTCGAGTACAGAAAAGTTGATAGAAGCAGAAGAGACTTGAAGACGATGTAATCAGTCCATCACCCTTAAAGTTGTGAGGTGGTCAGTCCCTCAGTCTGGAGAAGAGCATTGTTCCATTGTTTCAGACTATGGAACAATACTCTTCTCCAGACTGAGGGACTAACCACCTCAAAACTTCAATGGTGATGGACTGATTACATCATCTTCAAGTATCTTCTGCTTCTATCAACTTTTCTGTACTCGACTGAAGAAGCCTACTGTGTAGGCGAAACGTTTCGAAATAAAGATACCTAACTGTTGCATATGTGTCTTACCTAACAAACTGTCGGTATTTTATACCATTTTAATGTTCAATCACTCATTGTACTTATGATGAGTTATTTCTTACTTCATTCATAAACTAAATAATGTAGATCTTAATACTACTGATTGCGAAAAGGATTTAGGAATTCTGGTTAACAGTAATCTAAAACCAAGACAACAGTGCATTAGACATGGCAATAAAGTTAACAGAATTCTTGGCTTCATATCTAGAAGTATAAATAATAGAAGTCCTCAGGTTGTTCTTCAACTCTATATATCCTTGTTTAGGCCTCATTTAGATTATGCTGCTCAGTTCTGGTCACCGTATTACAGAATGGATATAAATGCTCTGGAAAACGTACAGAGGAGGATGACAAAGATGATCCCATGTATCAGAAATCTTCCCTATGAGGATAGATTGAAGGACCCGAATCTGCAACCTCTCGAAAGGCGTAGAATTAGGGGGGATGTGATCGAGGTGTATAAATGGAAAACAGGAATAAATAAAGGGGATGTAAATAGCGTGCTGAAAAATTCCAGCCAAGACAGGACTCACAGCAATGGTTTCAAGCTGGAAAAATTCAGATTCAGGAAGGATATAGGAAATAGAGTTGTGGATGAGTGGAACAAACTCCCAAGTACAGTTATTGAGGCTAAAACATTGTGTAGTTTTAAAAACAGGTTAGATAAATACATGAGTGGGTGTGGGTGGGTGTGAGTTGGACATGACTAGCTTGTGCTGCTGGGTCTGGTGCCGTGCTCCTTCCTTGAGTGGAGGTGACCAGACTGGGTATGTCACTGGGCTAATCCGGGCGGGGGGGGGGGGGGGATGCAACATGGACGTGCTGCGGTGTTCCTTCTTTCTTATGTTCTTATGTTCTTATATTAGTGAAACAATGTGTATTTTGAGGCAAGAGTTGAATTACCGGGAGAAACAGCGAGTATACGATACTGTTATACTTAGTTGCTGCCTTCGTGAACTAACACAGAGGCAGTGTTGCTGTGTGATGTAACACAGAGGTGGTGTTGCTGTGTGATGTAACACACAGGCAGTGTTGCTGTGTGATGTAACAGAGGTGGTGTTGCTGTGTGATGTAACACAGAGGTGGTGTTGCTGTGTGATGTAACACAGAGGCAGTGTTGCTGTGTGATGTAACATAGAGGTCGTGTTGCTGTGTGATGTAACACAGAGGCAGTGTTGCTGTGTGATGTAACACAAAGGCAGTGTTGCTGTGTGATGTAACACAGAAGCAATGTTGCTGTGTGATGCAACACAGAGGCAGTGCTGCTGTGTGATGTAACACAGAGGCAGTGTTGCTGTGTGATGTAACACAGAGGTGGTGTTGCTGTGTGATGTAACACAGAGACAGTGTTGCTGTGTGATGTAACACAGAGGTGGTGTTGCTGTGTGATGTAACACAGAGGCAGTGTTGCTTTGTGATGCAACACAGAGGCGGTGTTGCTGTGTGATGTAACACAGAGGTGGTGTTGCTGTGTGATGTAACACAATGTAACACAGTGGTGGTGTTGCTGTGTTGTGTAACACAGAAATGGTGTTGCTGTGTGATGTAACAAATAGGTAGTGTTGCTGTGTGACGTAACACAGCGATAGAGTTGCTGTGTGATGTAACACAGAGGTGGTGTTGCTGTGTGATGTAACACAGAGGTGGTGTTGCTGTGTGATGTAACACAGAGGTGGTGTTGCTGTGTGATGTAACACAGAGGTAGTGTTGCTGTGTGATGTAACACAGAAGTGAAATTGCTGTGAGATGTAACACAGAGATGGAGTTGCTGTGTGATGTAACACAGAGGTGGTGTTGCTGTGTGATGTAACAGAGGTGGTGTTGCTGTGTGATGTAACGCAGGGGCGTTGTTGCTGTGTAATGTAACACAGAGGTGGTGTTGCTGTGTGATGTAACAAATAGGTAGTGTTGCTGTGTGACGTAACACAGCGATAGAGTTGCTGTGTGATGTAACACAGAGGTGTTGTTGCTGTGTGATGTAACACAGCGATGGTGTTGCTGTGTGATGTAACACAGAGGTGTTATTGCTGTGTGATGTAACACAGAGGTGTTGTTGCTGTGTAATGTAACACAGAGGAGGAGTTGCTGTGTGATGTAACACAGCGATGGTGTTGATGTGTGATGTAACACAGAAGTGGAGTTGCTGTGTGATGTAACACAGAGGTGGTGTTGCTGTGTGATGCAACACAGAGGTAGTGTTGCTGTGTGATGTAACACAGAGGTAGTGTTGCTGTGTGATGTAACACAGAAGTGAAGTTGCTGTGTGATGTAACTCAGAGGTAGTGTTGCTGTGAGATGTAACACAGAAGTGGAGTTGCTGTGTGGTGTAACACAGAGGTGGTGTTGCTGTGAGATGTAACACAGAAGTGGAGTTGCTGTGTGGTGTAACACAGAGGTGGTGTTGCTGTGAGATGTAACACAGAGGTGGTGTTGTTGTATGATGTAACACAGAGGTGGAGTTGCTGTGTGATGTAAACAGAGGCAGTGTTGCTGTGCAATGTAACACAGAGGTGTTATTGCTGTGTGATGTAACACAGAGGTGGTGTTGCTGTATGATGTAACACAGAGGTGGAGTTGCTGTGTAATGTAACACAGAGGTGTTATTGTTGTGTGATGTAACACAGAGGTGGTGTTGCTGTATGATGTAACACAGAGGTGGAGTTGCTGTGTGATGTAAACAGAGGCAGTGTTGCTGTGTAATGTAACACAGAGGTGTTATTGTTGTGTGTTGTAACACAGAGGTGGTGTTGCTGTATGATGTAACACAGCGATGATTTTGCTGTGCGATGTAACACAGAGGTGTTATTATTGTGTGATGTAACACAGAGGTAGCGTTGCTTTGTGATGTAACACAGAGGCGGTGTTGCTGTATGATGTAACACTGAGGTGATGTTTCTGTGTGATGTAACACAGAGGTGTTGTTGCTATGTAATGTAACACAGAGGTGGTGTTACTGTATAACACAGAGGTGGTGTTGCTGTGTAATGTAACACAGAGGTAGTATTGCTGTGTGATGTAACACAGAGGTGTTGTTGCTGTGTAATGTAACACAGAGGCAGTTTTGCTGAGTGATGTAACACAGAGGTAGCGTTGCTGTGTGATATAACACATAGGCAATGTTGCTGTGTGATGCAACACAGAGGTAGCGTTGCTGTGTGATGTAACACCGAGGCAATGTTGCTGTGTGATGTAACAGAGGCAATGTTGCTGTGTGATGTAACACAGAGGTAGCGTTGCTGTGTGATGTAACACAGAGTCAATGTTGCTGTATGATGTAACACAGAGGCAATGTTACTGTGTTATGTAACACAGAGGCAATGTTGCTGTATGATGTAACACAGAGGCAATGTTGCTGTGTGATGTAACACAGAGGTAATGTTGCTGTGTGATGTAACACAGAGGTAGCGTTGCTGTGTGATGTACCCGGGGAAATCAGGTGACACGGGAATCAGTCACCTGCTGACTCACACCCAGATACACACAGTGTGAACCTTCACGCTGCTGACACTGAATGAGGAGAGGTGTTGTAAAGTGTGGTGGTCGTCTTATGGAAGCGTCTCACATTAACCAGGTGGTCGTCTTATGAAAGCGTCTTACATTAACCAGGTGGTCGTCTTATGGAAGCGTCTTACTTTAACCAGGTGGTCGTCTTATGGAAGCGTCTTACATTAACCAGGTGGTCGTCTTATGGAAGCGTCTTACATTAACCAGGTGGTCGTCTTATGGAAGCGTCTTACATTAACTAGGTGGTCGTCTTATGGAAGAGTCTTACATTAATCAGATGGTCGTCTTGTGGAGTCTTACATTAACCAAGTGGTCGTCTTATGGAAGAGTTTTACATTAACCAAGTGGTCGTCTTGTGGAGGAGTCTTACATTAACCAGGTGGTCGTCTTATGGAAGTCTTACATTAACCAGGTGGTCGTCTTGTGGAAGAGTCTTACATTAACCAGGTGGTCGTCTTATGGAGGAGTCTTACATTAACCAGGTGGTCGTCTTATGGAAGAGTCTTACATTAACCAGGTGGCCGTCTTGTGGAGGAGTCTTACATTAACCAGGTGGTCGTCTTGTGGAGGAGTCTTACATAAGAACATAAGAACGAAGGAACACTGCAGAAGGCCTATTGGCCCATGCGAGGCAGGTCCAAGTCTCCTACCGGCTTAAGCCAATGCACCCAACCTAGTCAGGTCAGGTCACATTGACTTAAGGGAGGAACACGGCAACCGACCTGGTAGCACAAGCTATCAGGTCCAACTCACACCCACCCACATCCACTCATGTATTTATCCAACCTATTTTTAAAGCTACACAACGTTCTGGCCTCTATAACTGTACTCGGGAGTTTGTTCCACTCATCAACAACTCTATTACCAAACCAGTACTTTCCTATATCCTTCCTGAATCTGAATTTTTCCAACTTAAAACCATTGCTGCGAGTCCTGTCTAGGCTAGATATTTTCAGCACACTATTTACATCCCCTTTATTTATTCCTGTCTTCCATTTATACACCTCAATCATATCCCCCCTAATTCTACGTCTTTCTAGAGAGTGCAGATTCAGGGCCCTTAGTCTATCCTCATAGGGAAGGTTTCTGATACATGGGATCAACTTTGTCATCCTCCTTTGTACATTTTCCAGAGAATTTATATCCATTCTGTAATACGGTGACCAAAACTGTGCAACATAATCTAAATGAGGCCTAACCAAGGATGTATAGAGTTGAAGAACAACCTGAGGACTCCTATTATTTATGCTTCTTGATATGAAGCCAAGGATTCTATTAGCTTTATTGCGAACACTTATGCACTGTTGTCTTGGTTTCAGATTACTGTCCAACATTTAGAACTTTGCATTTGTCTATATTAAACTGCATCTGCCACTTCTCCGACCACTGCATCAGTCTATTTCTCCTCCTATTCCATGTGCCTTAATTTTCCTCAATAGTCTCTGATGTGGAACCCTGTCAAAAGCCTTACTGAAGTCCATATACACAATATCATATTCATTACCATAATCTACCTCCTCAAATACCTTAGTGAAAAAAGTTAATAAATTCGTAAGGCAGGAACACCCCTTTGTAAAACCATGCTGAGATTCGTTGATTAATTTATGCTTTTCAAGGTGGCTACGAACTGCCTCGGCAATTATTGATTCCATAAATTTTCCCACTATGGAGGTTAGGCTTATTGGTCTATAGTTCGAAGCTAAGGACCTGTCACCTGCTTTGAAAATAGGTATCACATTTGCCATTTTCCACTTATCTGGCACCATGCCAGTTTGTAGTGATATGTTGAAAAGATTAGCCAAAGGTGTGCTAAGCTCCTCTTTACATTCCTTTAGAACCCTTGCATACAGTTTATCAGGGCCTGGGGATTTGTTAGGTTTTAATTTATCTATTTGCCTAAGGACCATGTCACTTGTGACCCTAATCGTGCACAGTTTATTATCGTCCTGTTCTACATAATTTATCATTTCTGGAATATCGCTGGTATCCTCCTGTGTAAAAACTGAGAGGAAGTATGTGTTAAAACTTCTACACATTTCCTTATCACTGTCAGTGAGCTGACCCGAGGAACTTTTGAGTGGGCCTATCTTGTCCCTGATCTTACTTCTGTATACTTGAAAGAATCCTTTTGGGTTAGTCTTCGATTCTCTTGCAACTTTAACCTCATAATCTCTTTTTGCTTTTCTAATTCCCTTTTTTATTTCTCTCTTTAACTGAATATATCGATTTCTTAATTGCCCCTCTCCTCTTTTGATTTGCCTATATATGCCTCTCTTTTGACAAATCAGATATTTTAATCTATTGTTAAGTAAGTAAGTAAGTAAGTAAATTTATTCAGGTATACACAATACAGTTACATAGAATTATCATACATAGCAGCATATGTGTAGAGAACCTAGGATAACCCAAAAAAGTCAGACAGAGTGACTTATTTCCATTGGGGTCCTTTTACCTTATTATTATAATATAAAGGTTATAATATTTTCTTATTATTCTATAATGAAGATAACATCTTATTATCATACTAAAAAGACTATCTACTACCCGAGGGTCATTACGACTATCTACAATACGAGGGTCATTACTAGGGATAAGGTAAAATTTACACGCATTTTAGCTAAAAAATAGAAAATCATTCCCCTCCCTTTCTGTTGCTTCATTCATCAGACACTTTTTGGCAGTCTTCTTGAACTGGTTCAAGCTATGACTGGCCTTGACATTTGTGGGTAGTCTGTTCCATTCCTTTATTGCTGTACAATAAAAGGTGTTTGAAGCCTGGCCACTGACTGTGGGTACTACAAAGTTGTGCTCTCTCCCCCTAGTACTATGATTGCTTTGGTTCCCAACCTTGACAAAATTGACAGCAAGATATTCTGGACACTGTTCGTGAGCAATTTTATAAACATGATTTAGCTTCAGTTGTTTTACTCTGTCTTCAACATTCAGCATATCCAACTGCTGTAATTCATCCTGGCCTACATGTTCTCTTGGTCCCAGCCCCAGGATGAATCTTACGATTTTGTTCTGGGTGATTTGCAGTCTATCTTTCAGTTTTTTTGTCAAGGCAGAGTACCAAGAAGAGCAAGCGTAATCCATATGGCATTGTATAAGGGCTAGACATAGGGTCCTGCGAGCCTCAGTAGGTAGACACTGTGCTTGTCTATACAGGAATTTCAGCCTGGCATTCGCTTTCTTTACTACACTGTTCCCTATCAATTCTCCTGACATGCATGGGTCAAAGGGGATTCCCAGATATTTAACTGATGAAACCAAAGTGATGGACTCCCCATTACACTGAACATTAAAATTATTTGCCCTTCTCAGTTTATGTTTCGTTCCAAAGAGAATGGCTTCAGTTTTCCCTAGGTGTAATGATAGTTTGTTGTCTACTAACCATTTGCTGCAGGACTCCAGTTCCAGTGTTAAAACATTAGCAATATCTTGTGGGTCTTTACCTGTCACTAACAGAGCACTGTCATCTGCATACAGTAGGAGTTTGCACTTGACACTGATAGGCATATCATTGACATAACATAAGAATAGTAAGGGACCCAGAATACTACCTTGGGGAACTCCACATGTTATCGGCAGGGGTTCTGATTCCGTTTTGTTGATTTTGACTATTTGTCTCCTGTTGCTAAGGTAGGACTTAAACCAGTCTACAGAACCTATACCGATAGCTTGGAGTTTATTACATAATATATTGTGGTTGACAGTATCGAAGGCCTTTTGCAGGTCTAACGTTACCATACCTATGAGGTTCCCTTTTGACATTTCAGTTCTCAGGTAATCCATCAGATTAATAAGGGAGGTATCGGTTGAGTATGATCTTCTAAAGCCCGATTGATAGCTATGGAGAATGCTGTTGTCATTAAGGTACTTAACTACTTGAGAATACACCGCCCTCTCCAGAATTTTAGATATTATACTGAGTATACTAACAGGTCTATAGTTGCTTACATCAGACCTATTATTTTTCTTGAAGATAGGAGTAACTCTGGCCTCCTTGAACCCCTCCGGTACGGTATTAGTGGTGATTGATAGATTTATTATGTGAGCAATAGGGATTGACAGTTCAAAAGCACCATCTTTTAGGAACTTAGACGGGATGTTATCAGGGCCTGTGCTCTTAGTTGGGTTTAACCTGCTTAGTTCTTTTTGAATGAAGTCATGAGATACACTTACTAGTTGACAACTGTTTGGGGTTACCCCTTTATTGGTATAGTATGTTTGAAACTTATCAGAGTCTGTGTTAAAGGTATTTGATGCAGCTGGTAGTTTACTTACTAGTGTTGATGCAACAGATGTGTAGTAGGAATTAAAGCAATTTGCCACCTTAGATGTTTCGTGGCATACCTCATTATCGATAGTGAGTACTATGTTAGACCTATCTACTGGCTTATGGCTATACCCCAACTGTTTTAGTTGTTGCCAGAGCTTTCTGGGGTTATGCTTATATTCTTCAATTTTTGAGCAATAGTGCTTTGCCTTTGCTCCTTTTATAAGCCTCTGTACTCTGTTCCTCACCCTTTGGAATTCATTTAGTGCTGCAATATCCTGTCTGTTTGCTTTAAATCTTTTTAGCAGCTGGTCTCTGAATTTCATATTATCTAATATCTCAGTAGTCATCCAGGGTTCAGTTCTTCGTTTAATCCTAACCTCTTTAACTGGTGCAATATTATTAAGAATGGTAGTGAACAGTGTTTTGATAATTTAGGATAATTCTTGTTTGATCTGATTTCCCTATTTGGAACATAATTTGACTGAGCAGCTAGAACTATGCCCTGGAAAGCATCATATCGGCAACCATCACCACCTACCTGACCCTTAGTCAGGTCACTCCAGTTCAGCCCACCTAAGTAATTTTTCAGTCCTATGAAATCAGCCAAGCGAAAGTCAGGGACGGAGACTTGATTGCCATTATTAGGGGAATTCCATGATATATTAAAACTGAGTGATTTGTGATCACTTTCCCCAAGCTCATCATTAACCTCAAGATTATTAATTAGTGTTTCCCTACTGGCAAGAACCAAGACAAGGAGGTTATTTCCTCTAGTTGGCTCTGTCACAAACTGTTGTAAAAAACAATCCTGGATCGTATCAAGAAAGTCACCTGACTCTAAATTTCCTGTCAAATTGCTCCAGTCAATCTGTCTATAGTTGAAATCTCCCATTACCACAACATTTTCGTATGTAGATGCCTTACGAATTTCGTCCCATAGAAATTTACTGCACTCCCTTTCAAGATTTGGGGCCCTGTAAATCACACCCAAAATTAGTTTTTCTCGGCCCTCGAGAAGCTGTAACCAAACAGATTCAGTGGCTGACGCTTCTACTTTTATATCTTGTCTAACACAACAATTTAAATTGTCTCTGACATACATCGCTACTCCACCACCCTTCCTGTTGACCCTGTCAGTGTGGAATAATTTATAGCCTTGTATGTGACATTCAGAAGGCATCTCTCTATCTTTCAGATTGAGCCAGGTCTCTGTTATAGCAATAATATCTATGTTTCCTGCCCTTGCAATTAATCTTAGCTCATCTATCTTATTTCTTACACTCCTGCTATTAGTATAGTAAACCTTAAGGGAGCTAGTCCTTTGTTGTCCTCTGCTGTCCCCCTTTGTTTGCTGACCTGATCTATTGTCTTTATTTATAACTTCATGCTGAATGCCTTTTATACATTTACTGATTCCAACCCTAGTGTTGCAACCTGCTTGTTTCCCACACACACCCATACCTCTATCTTCTATCAGTTTAAAATCATAGGCATTTCACCAATGGCCTTCTCAATTGAGTTTGCAAGTGCTACCACCCCAGCCCCAGAGAGATGTACCCCATCCCTTGCATACATATCATGTTTGCCATAAAAGTTGTTCCAGTTGTCAATGAATGGGATTGCAAGTTCCTTGCAGTATCTGTCTAGCCAGCAATTTACACCAATTGCCCTAGACAACCATTCATTTCCTACTCCCCTTCTAGGCAAGATGCTACATATGATTGGGACCCCTCCCTTAGACTTAATGAAATCTATAGCTGACCTGTACTTACCTAGCAGCTCTTCTTACATTAACCAGGTGGTCGTCTTATGGAAGAATCTTACATTAACCAAGTGGTCGTCTTATGGAAGAGTCTTAGATTAACCAGGTTGTCGTCGTTCGTCTCGGTTTCCGTTCTAAGAGGAACGAACAACCAACCATTCTTCACATATTCATGAATCAGTGTAAGGAGGCCATAAATGAAGAGTAATGGAGGAGAGGAGGAGAATTTGAGAATAGAGATGGAAAGGGGAGGAGAGAGCATGTAAAGAAAAAAGGAAGAAGTTAAAGAAAGAAATGAAGGGTGGATGGAATGAATTTGTATACATGGGTGGGAATGAGAAGGAAGTCAAGGAGAGTGGAATAGAAAAAGAAGTGAAAGTATGGAAGAAAATGGAGAAAGAGAAAGAGGAGTGAGAGAGAGAGAGAGAGAGAGAGAGAGAGAGAGAGAGAGAGAGAGAGAGAGAGAGAGAGAGAGAGAGAGAGAGAGAGAGAGAGAGAGAGAGAGAGAGAGAAATTGGTTAACCACTAGTAGTAACACTGGACGTAGCTGGTGCTTTCGACCGAGTATGGCACCTGTGACTTGGCAAAACTGCAAGCACTAGAAGTCGCCGGCTCTGCAGTATGCCTCCTCAGTGATTACCTTCAAGGTAGATCTCTAAGCGTAGTTTTTTAATGGGACAGAGTCAACAAGAAGCTCTATTGATGCAAGTGTTCCACAGGGAAGTGTGCTTGGGCCATTATTTGGTAATAGAGTTGTGGATGAGTGGAACAAACTCCCGAGTACCGTCATAGAAGCTAAGACCTTGTGTAGTTTTAAAAATAGGTTGGATAAATACATGAGTGGGTGTGAGTTGGACCTGACTAGCTTGGGCTACCAGGTCTGGTGCCGTGCTCCTTCCTTAAGTGGGAGTGACCTGACTTGGTGGTCATTGTTCTAGGCCGGGGGGTGGCATGGACCTGCTTCGCATGGGTGAGTAGGCATGTTGCAGTGTTCCTTCTTTCTTATGTTCTTATGGAATATCTACTTCAATGACTTTCTTCATCTCATACATACCAGAATCCCAAGAGAGGAATTTCCATCTGCTTAATGTGCATGCGGTTGGGTTTAGCCTCGACTCTTTTCCTTTTTCTTTATCCTTTTCCTCCTCCCCCCCACCAATTCTTCAATTATCCCCACTTTTCCCTCGCCCCTATTGGGTCCTTACCAGTGAGCCCCTTCAGTCTACCGGAAGCCTACCTACAAGAACGATCTTCTACATTTCTTCTCTCACCATGACACAAGAACTAAAAGAGGGGTAGTTATTGGCTTCTTTCTGAGAGCCTACAGAATTTCCAGTCCGCAGTTCCTCGAAGAAGAATGTACATACATCACCAACTCTTTTAGTTCACTACACTTTCCCCTACACTTCATACGTGACTGCAGGAAACGTGCGACACGTATCCTCAGCAAGACCAACACCTATCAAATTGAAGAAAAACCTCCAAGTTACATCGTTTTACCGGTCAATAACGTTGCCACTAATGTTTCAAAAATGTTTGACAGAAAACTGGCTAAAATATCTACCAGCTCTTCAACTACTATTAGGAACCTGATACAAAAACCCAAGCATGATTCTGGCACAAGTGCAGGAATCTACACTATACCATGTGGGGGGTGTGACAAAGTATATGTAGGGGAAACAGCCAGAACTCTGGACATTAGAATAGCAGAACACAAAAATGCTTGATAAATTAGACACATGTGCAACTCTTGGGTATCTTTATTGAGGAAACGTTTCGCCACACAGTGGCTTCATCAGTCCATACGTAGTTGTTAGGTAAGACACATATGCAACAGTTAGGTATCTTTATTTAGAAACGTTTCGCCTGCACAGTAGGCTTCTTCAGTCGAGTACAGGCTGAGGGACTGACAACCTCAAATTCTATGACTTCAAGGGTGATGGACTGATTACATCGTCTTCACATCTCTACTGTTCCTGCCTACTTTCTGTATTCGACTGAAGAAGCCTACTGTGTAGGCGAAACGTTTCGGAATAAAGTTGTCTAACTGTTGCATATGTGTCTTACCTAACAACGAGTACAGAAAAGTTGATAGAAGCAGAAGAGACTTGAAGACGATGTAATCAGTCCATCACCCTTAAAGTTTTGAGGTGGTCAGTCCCTCAGTCTGGAGAAGAGCATTGTTCCGTAGTCTGAAACAATATGGAGTTGAAGTGACAGGATGGAGCCTTATATAGCGCCAGGAGGTGAGACGTAGGTCACTTTGGGAGGTTAGGTCCCTCTCGAATCCAGCCGTTCTCACTAGTAGAGGTTGTCGAAGTTGATTTTAGGTCTGTACCAAGATACCCTTGTGTTGCAGTGTCTGACAGATTGAACATCAAAATGGTATAAAATACCGACAGGTTGTTAGGTAAGACACATATGCAACAGTTAGGTATCTTTATTTCGAAACGTTTCGCCTACACAGTAGGCTTCTTCAGTCGAGTACAGAAAAGTTGATAGAAGCAGAAGAGACTTGAAGACGATGTAATCAGTCCATCACCCTTAAAGTTTTGAGGTGGTCAGTCCCTCAGTCTGGAGAAGAGCATTGTTCCGTAGTCTGAAACAATATGGAGTTGAAGTAAGCAAGCAAGCAAGCAAGTGCAGGTAAGATTCCAATGGGATGAGCGGGGAAGACGGGACAGACGAAGAATAGCGCTGGAGAGGAGTGTTCTTAGTCGTAGAAATAGAGCCAGGGCTTGACCCAGCAGCTAAGGCGATCGTGGAACAGACTTGGAGAAAAAACGGGAAGAGAGCAAGCTGTGTATGGAACTGAACTTCTCCAGGCTGAGGGACCGACAACCCCAAATTCCACGACCTCAAGGGCGATGGACCGACCACACCGCCCCCACACCTCCACTGCTCCCGCCCACCTTCTGTACTGAAGAAGCCTACTGTGTAGGCGAAACGCCCCGGAACAAAGTCGCCCATCTGTTGCCTATATGTCTCACCCACCAGTCTCGTGGTAGGTGAGGTCTTTGAGTCTCGAGAGCTGGAAGTTTCCAGGTCGCAGGAGAGGGCATCAGACATGTGGGAGGTTATTTTAGTAGTTGAGGAGGCAGGTTTGCAGTGGAGCCATTTGCAAACTTCTTGAAGCTGCTCCTGGAGAGGTGGTATAGCGTTGTCTTGTTGGAAAAAGTGAAACGAAGAGGCTTGATGAACTCAAGAACTTGCGTGAGTGTGAAGTGAAGAGGTGATTCGCAGGCATGCTTGACTGTTCCATCACCGAGGCCTTTGTATAGTTCAGAGCAGGTCATGGTGTCAGCGTTCGAGGGAGAGGTGTAGAAAGGTTTTCCCAAGAGGGTGTGCTGGAGTCGTCGCTATCTGCTTCGTCGGGGGATTCGTCAGGAAATTCTTGTTCAATTGTTTCTACAGTGATTGTGTCAAGAGGAGGCTGGGAGTCTAGAGTATTTGCGGTCTGGCTGGTTGTTGGTGGTTGTTGAGAGGTGGCAGTGGTCACTGGGCGTGGTTCAGGAGTGTTTTTTTGGGGCAGAGTTAGGATTTGGGCCTGAAGTTGATGTGAAGTTAGCGATGTTTGGGATAATCTTGAGGAAGTCCTGTGATGTTGGCGAGTCAGGAAAGTTGAATGACGGCATGTTGTTAAGACGGAATAGTTCGTTAATTGTAGTGTTGAATGTGCCTGGGTTTGCTGCATTTGCAAGGTGTGCATACATCATGCAGTACAACACCTTAGAGGGAGCAGCGTCAGGGAGTGCAGAAAGGGAATTGCTGGATAGAGATGACTGCTGTGTGGCTTGTAGAATTCTGGTGGTGTCCGACTGGAGTTTTGAAATGGCGGTGTATGTCGGCGATTTGGGACTATTCTTCTTGGTTTCTTCTTTAAATTTTTTCGACATTACTTCTTTTCGTAGTGGGCATTTAGCTGCAAGGGTATGATGAGTACCCTTGCAGTTAAGACATGTTGGAGTGGCATTGGTGGTGGTGCAGGCTTTGAAGTTATGACCTTCTTTTCCACAGGTAGAACAGAACTTTTTGTCTTTAATGGGACAGTCCTTTGTTGAATGTTGATAAGAGTAACAGTTCCAACAGGGAGAGACATGGGCAAAACGTTCAGGTTCAATGTGGCGTGGATGTATGTGGTAATATGAGATAGCTAGTCCATTAGCGAGTGCTTGGGTAGCCATATCTATGTTTAAAAAGGTGATTTTGATCATAGATGAGGCATTGGGAATTCGTGTGATGGTGTCTACAGAGGCCCAGGTGTTTTGGTCTTCGATAGAGGTCTTCAGTTCATCCGTTGGAATAGATGTGATTATCTTATCCAATTGTTTAACAAAAACTGAACGTTTCGCCAGCAAGGAGGGAGACGGTGATATGATGAATTGACGGTCCCGTAATGTGTTCATTGCAGTGTCGTCCATAAGTTTAGCTGCTTCATTGTCGTCGGTGCAGACGACAATAAAGGAATCCTTGAGTGAGTGGATCGCTGTGAATTTGTGATGTAGGCAGGTCCTCATAGCGGCAGCAAGTAATAGTTTAGTGGAATCATTTATAACACATCTGGCTGGTTTGATTTTAACACGATGTGCGAACATTGTCGAACAGGTAGAGGTTACCCTCCCCAACGGGAATCGTAGGGAGACTCGCTGAAGTGACAGGATGGAGCCTTATATAGCGCCAGGAGGTGAGACGTAGGTCACTTTGGGAGGTTAGGTCCCTCTCGAATCCAGCCGTTCTCACTAGTAGAGGTTGTCGAAGTTGAATTTAGGTCTGTACCAAGATACCCTTGTGTTGCAGTGTCTGACAGATTGAACATCAAAATGGTATAAAATACCGACAGGTTGTTAGGTAAGACACATATGCAACAGTTAGGTATCTTTATTTCGAAACGTTTCGCCTACACAGTAGGCTTCTTCAGTCGAGTACAGAAAAGTTGATAGAAGCAGAAGAGACTTGAAGACGATGTAATCAGTCCATCACCCTTAAAGTTTTGAGGTGGTCAGTCCCTCAGTCTGGAGAAGAGCATTGTTCCGTAGTCTGAAACAATATGGAGTTGAAGTGACAGGATGGAGCCTTATATAGCGCCAGGAGGTGAGACGTAGGTCACTTTGGGAGGTTAGGTCCCTCTCGAATCCAGCCGTTCTCACTAGTAGAGGTTGTCGAAGTTGATTTTAGGTCTGTACCAAGATGCCCTTGTGTTGCAGTGTCTGACAGATTGAACATCAAAATGGTATAAAATACCGACAGGTTGTTAGGTAAGACACATATGCAACAGTTAGGTATCTTTATTTCGAAACGTTTCGCCTACACAGTAGGCTTCTTCAGTCGAGTACAGAAAACTTTATAGAAGCAGAAGAGACTTGAAGACGATGTAATCAGTCCATCACCCTTAAAGTTTTGAGGTGGTCAGTCCCTCAGTCTGGAGAAGAGCATTGTTCCGTAGTCTGAAACAATATGGAGTTGAAGTGACAGGATGGAACCTTATATAGCGCCAGGAGGTGAGACGTAGGTCACTTTGGGAGGCTACTGACCACCTCAAAACTTTAAGGGTGATGGACTGATTACATCGTCTTCAAGTCTCTTCTGCTTCTATCAACTTTTCTGTACTCGACTGAAGAAGCATACTGTGTAGGCAAAACGTTTCGAAATAAAGATACCTAACTGTTGCATATGTGTCTTACCTAACAACCTGTCGGTATTTTATACCATTTTGATGTTCAATCTGTCAGACACTGCAACACAAGGGTATCTTGGTACAGACCTAAAATCAACTTCGACAACCTCTACTAGTGAGAACGGCTGGATTCGAGAGGGACCTAACCTCCCAAAGTATAGCTTGTACTATATACAAGCTATACGCTCGCTCATTGACTACGGTGCACCGGCGTTAGCTCATCTCTTCCCGCAGAGCAGGCAAATAGTGGAGGTCGTACAAAATCAGGCGATAAGAACTATGCTTGGGGCCCCCATCTGGACCAACACAGTATGTCTCAGATCTGAGGCCCGGCTTCCTTCCTTGGCTGACAGAGTAAGATACATAAACGCCTGCAAAGTGGCCACGATTCTGCACCGGCAGCAAGGTACCCCACTAAGGAGACGGATATTGACAACCATGTCACAAGATCCCACACTCTTCACGGACTACTCCTGGATTCGTTCGTTCTGTGCTGATGGGCGGAAGCTGCTGCCTGTACAGCTGCTCTGTGAGAAGAGTTGTGACCTTCCTGTTGCTGGGTACCATCCACCACCTCCCTGGCGCCCAGATCCAGCCGATGTTTTCATCATGCAGCTACCCATCTCTAAGTGTCTCTGCAGTCAAGACACCCTCAGCAATCATGCTGAGACAAGCATTGCACTGGCAGAGGGAGGCACATGTGCAGTGTATTTCACAGATGGTTCTGTCGACCCTGACAGGAAGAGAGCAGCAGCTGGACTGTACCACAATGGTCACACACAAGGCTGGCGACTCCCTGACCACTGCACGATCCTTCAAGCTGAGCTGGTGGCGATTCAGCAGGCATTGTCACATGCCCTACGACATCGACTCCGACCTGTCATACATGTTGATTCCACCTCTGCAATCAATGCCCTCTCCCATCCTCAACCACAGGATAATGTTCACCTCATCACATCGATCCTGAGCATAATGGCAGCCTTAGAAGTTCAGGGTAATAGATCGACATTGAACTGGATCCCCAGCCATGCCGGCATCCGGGGAAATGAGGCGGCAGATGATGCAGCCAAGGCAGCAACAGACTATCCACATGTTGGGATTACTGTCTCAATCAGCCTACGACAGACCAAACTGGTGGCTGCCAGAGCCACGAAACTTATGGGGGAGGTCTTAGGTGATACCCCATCTCAACAGTGGTACCGAGCAGCGACTCAGGGAGAACCCCCTCCATATGATAGAAGCTGGTCCAGAGCGCAGTGTACCGCCATCCGTCGGCTTCGTTTGGGCTTTCCCACAGCCAAGATGATGGTAGACAAGGCAGAGGAGGAGATGTGCCAGTACTGTCAGCACGTTGTCCAGCGGCCCCTAACACACTATCTTCTAGAGTGCGAAGCTACTGAGACACTCCGCAGGCAACTAGGGGTGATATTCCCTCCCGAAGAGGACCCAGAGATGACTGCGGCCACACTAGTGTACCATGGGGTCAACGAACCAGACAAGCTGTTACCTGTAATAATGACATATCCTCCTCCTCGCTAGTGTCCATAGTTACATATGGTGTCGCTTATGAGATGCACCAGTTGAACTGACCAGAGGGGCGCTTGAGTGGCATGCGTCGCATCATTGTGGAAACCTTTCTCCATCGGGAGCCAGAGAGGGGTCATCGCAAGATTGGGACCCGTGCCAGGACTATGGTCTTGGCGAACCTTATACACACACATACAACCCCAGGTAGATCCGTGTGTGACTTGAAAAAGCCCACTGTGTGGGTGAAACGTTGTCAATAAAGGATCACATTATACTGCATTTGTGTTTATATTTCCATTGTGTCGGTATTTTATACCATTTATTTCCATCATTTAACTTATAAGTGCAAGGGTTATGGACACTCCCGAGCTTCAGAACCTTGCATTTATCTACATTGAACTGCATCTGCCACTTTTCTGACCAAGAATAGAGTTTGTTTAAATCCTCCTGAAGTTCCCTAACATCTACGTTTGAATCAATTATCCTACCTATCTTTGTGTCATTGGCGAATTTGCTCATATCACTAGTAATTCCCTCATCAAGATCATTGATATATATTATAAACAACAACGGGCCCAAGACTGATCCCTGTGGAACGCCACTTGTTACAGATCCCCACTCGGATTTAACCCCATTTATGGATACTCTCTGCTTCCTGTCTGTGAGCCATGACTCCACCCACGAGAGAACTTTTTCCCCAATGCCATGAGCTGCCACTTTCTTTAACAGTCTTTGGTGCAGAACTCTATCAAAAGCCTTACTAAAATCTAAGTAAATAATATCAAATTCTTTATCGTGGTCAACAGCCTCAAAAGCTTTACTGAAGAAAGTTAATAAATTAGTTAGACAAGACCGGCCTCTTGTGAATCCATGCTGAGTATCATTAATCAAGCTATGCTTATCGAGATGGTTTCTTATAATCTCAGCTATAATTGACTCTAGTAATTTGCCTACAATTGAGGTCAGTCTTATTGGGCGGTAATTTGACGGTAATGACTTGTCCCCTGCTTTAAAAATAGGAATTACATTAGCCATCTTCCACATATCAGACACTACACCTGTTTGAAGAGATAAATTAAAAATATTAGTTAATGGTTCACAAAGTTCCATTTTGCATTCCTTAAGAACCCTTGAAAAAGGCTCATCAGAACCCAGCGACTTATTTTGCTTCAGATGTTGCACGTGTCTAATTTTTTTATCTTGTTGGTATTGTATATCATACATATGCTCTAAGTTACATCAATTACCAGCTTACAGCTATATGAGCCTGGGAAAAAACGATGTCAAGTTACATTTACTCCTGAGAAAACATGATGAGGGTTCTCTAGGAACCATGATAGTAATGCTGGAACAGTGGTTACAATGAACAGGAGAGTGTTGGTACCCGGGGATGAGGTTGATATTCTTGGGGGTGAAATTTCTTTCCAAACATAAGAACATAAGAACATAAGAAAGGAGGAACACTGCAGCAGGCCTGTTGGCCCATACTAGGCAGGTCCTTTACAATTCATCCCACTAACAAACATTTGACCTACCCAATTTTCAATGCTACCCAAGAAATAAGCTCTGATGTGCAAGTCCCACTCAAATCCAACCCATCCCACTCATGTATTTATCCAACCTAAATTTGAAACTACCCAAAGTCCTAGCCTCAATAACCCAACTAGGTAGACTGTTCCACTCATCTACTACCCTATTTCCAAACCAATACTTTCCTATGTCCTTTCTAAATCTAAACTTATCTAATTTAAATCCATTACTGCGGGTTATCTCTTGGAGAGATATCCTCAAGACCTTATTAATATCCCCTTTATTAATACTTATGAAGATTGAGACACTTATGCAGCATATGGAAATCTTTATTCAGGAAACGTTTCGCCACACAGTGGCTTCATCAGTCCAATACAAAGAGGAAGGCGTAAGGAGAGGAGGAGAATGAGGTAATCAGTCCCTCAACCTGGAGTCGATGTGTTCAGTCCATCAATCTAGTAGAATGGTACATTCTACAAGATTGATGGACTGAACACATCGACTCCAGGTTGAGGGACTGATTACCTCATTCTCCTCCTCTCCTTACGCCTTCCTCTTTGTATTGGACTGATGAAGCCACTGTGTGGCGAAACGTTTCCTGAATAAAGATTTCCATATGCTGCATAAGTGTCTCAATCTTCAACTTGTCGGTTTTTCAAACCATTCATCACAACTTCCACTTATACACTTCGATCAGGTCTCCCCTCATTCTTCGTCTAACAAGTGAATGTAACTTAAGAGTCTTCAATCTTTCTTCATAAGGAAGATTTCTAATGCTATGTATTAATTTAGTCATCCTACGCTGAATGTTTTCTAACGAATTTATGTCCATTCTGTAATATGGAGACCAGAATTGAGCTGCATAATCTAGGTGAGGCCTTACTAATGATGTATAAAGCTGCAGTATGACCTCTGGACTTCTGTTGCTTACACTTCTTGATATAAATCCCAGTAATCTATTTGCCTTATTACGTACGCTTAGGCATTGCTGTCTTGGTTTAAGGTTGCTGCTTACCATAACCCCCAAGTCCTTTTCGCAATCTGTATGGTTAAGTTCTACATTATTTAACTTATAAGTGCTAGGGTTATGGACACTCCCGAGCTTCAGAACCTTGCATTTATCTACATTGAACTGCATCTGCCACTTTTCTGACCAAGAGTAGAGTTTGTCTAAATCCTCCTGAAGTTCCCTAACATCTACGTTTGAATCAATTATCCTACCTATCTTCGTGTCATCGGCGAATTTGCTCATATCACTAGTAATTCCTTCATCAAGATCATTGATATATATTATAAACAACAACGGGCCCAAGACTGATCCCTGTGGAACGCCACTTGTTACTGATCCCCACTCGGATTTAACCCCATTTATGGACACTCTGCTTCCTGTCTGTGAGCCATGATTCGATCCACGAGAGCACCCTGCCCCCAATGCCATGAGCTGCTACTTTCTTCAACAGTCTTTGGTGCGGAACTCTATCAAATGCCTTACTAAAATCTAAGTAAATAATATCAAATTCTTTATCGTGGTCAACAGCCTCAAAAGCTTTACTGAAGAAAGTTAATAAATTAGTTAGACAAGACCGGCCTCTTGTGAATCCATGCTGAGTATCATTAATCAAGCTATGCTTATCGAGATGGCTTCTTATAATCTCAGCTATAATTGACTCTTAGTAATTTGCCTACAATTGAGGTCAGGCTTATTGGGTGGTAATTTGACGGTAACGACTTGTCCCCTGTTTTAAAAATAGGAATTACATTAGCCATCTTCCACATATCAGACACTACACCTGTTTGAAGAGATAAATTAAAAATATTAGTTAATGGTTCACAAAGTTCCATTTTGCATTCCTTAAGAACCCTTGAAAAAGGCTCATCAGGACCCAGCGACTTATTTTGCTTCAGATGTTGCACGTGTCTAATTTTTTTTATCTTGTTGGTATTGTATATCATACATATGCTCTAAGTTACATCAATTACCAGCATACAGCTATATGAGCCTGGGAAAAAACGATGGCAAGTTACATTTACTCCTGAGAAAACATATGATGAGGGTTCTCTAGGAACCATGATAGTAATGCTGGAACAGTGGTTACAATGAACAGGAGAGTGTTGGTACCCGGGGATGAGGTTGATATTCTTGGGGGTGAAATTTGTTTCCAAACTGACTATGAAGAACCACCTTGAACATTAAAATGGTATGAAATACCGACAGATTGTTAGGTAAGACACATATGCAACAGTTAGGTATCTTTATTTCGAAACGTTTCGCCTACACAGTAGGCTTCTTCAGTCGAGTACACAAAGGTTGATAGAAGCAGAAGATACATGAAGACGATGTAATCAGTCCATCACCCTTAAAGTTTTGAGGTGGTCAGTCCCTCAGTCTGGAGAAGAGCATTGTTCCGTTGTCTGAAACAATATGAAGTTGAAGTGACAGAATGGGGCCTTTATATAGTGCCAGGAGGTGAGACGTAGGTTGCTTTGGGAGGGCAGGTCCTTCTCAAACCCAGCCGTTCTCACTAGTAGAGGTTGTCGAAGTGGTCTGTACCAAGATACCCTTGTGTTGCAGTGTCTGACAGAATGAACATTAAAATGGTATGAAATACCGACAGATTGTTAGGTAAGAAACATATGCAACAGTTAGGTATCTTTATTTCGAAACGTTTCGCCTACACAGTAGGCTTCTTCAGTCGAGTACAGAAAGGTTGATAGAAGCAGAAGATACATGAAGACGATGTAATCAGTCCATCACCAGACTGAGGGACTGACCACCTCAAAACTTTAAGGGTGATGGACTGATTACATCGTCTTCATGTATCTTCTGCTTCTATCAACCTTTCTGTACTCGACTGAAGAAGCCTACTGTGTAGGCGAAACGTTTCGAAATAAAGATACCTAACTGTTGCATATGTGTCTTACCTAACAATCTGTCGGTATTTCATACCATTTTAATGTTCATTCTGTCAGACACTGCAACACAAGGGTATCTTGGTACAGACCACTTCGACAACCTCTACTAGTGAGAACGGCTGGGTTTGAGAAGGACCTGCCCTCCCAAAGCAACCTACGTCTCACCTCCTGGCACTATATAAAGGCCCCATTCTGTCACTTCAACTTCATATTGTTTCAGACAACGGAACAATGCTCTTCTCCAGACTGAGGGACTGACCACCTCAAAACTTTAAGGGTGATGGACTGATTACATCGTCTTCATGTATCTTCTGCTTCTATCAACCTTTCTGTACTCGACTGAAGAAGCCTACTGTATAGGCGAAACGTTTCGAAATAAAGATACCTAACTGTTGCATATGTGTCTTACCTAACAATCTGTCGGTATTTCATACCATTTTAATGTTCATTCTGTCAGACACTGCAACACAAGGGTATCTTGGTACAGACCACTTCGACAACCTCTACTAGTGAGAACGGCTGGGTTTGAGAAGGACCTGCCCTCCCAAAGCAACCTACGTCTCACCTCCTGGCACTATATAAAGGCCCCATTCTGTCACTTCAACTTCATATTGTTTCAGACAACGGAACAATGCTCTTCTCCAGACTGAGGGACTGACCACCTCAAAACTTTAAGGGTGATGGACTGATTACATCGTCTTCATGTATCTTCTGCTTCTATCAACCTTTCTGTACTCGACTGAAGAAGCCTACTGTATAGGCGAAACGTTTCGAAATAAAGATACCTAACTGTTGCATATGTGTCTTACCTAACAATCTGTCGGTATTTCATACCATTTTAATGTTCATTCTGTCAGACACTGCAACACAAGGGTATCTTGGTACAGACCACTTCGACAACCTCTACTAGTGAGAACGGCTGGGTTTGAGAAGGACCTGCCCTCCCAAAGCAACCTACGTCTCACCTCCTGGCACTATATAAAGGCCCCATTCTGTCACTTCAACTTCATATTGTTTCAGACAACGGAACAATGCTCTTCTCCAGACTGAGGGACTGACCACCTCAAAACTTTAAGGGTGATGGACTGATTACATCGTCTTCATGTATCTTCTGCTTCTATCAACCTTTCTGTACTCGACTGAAGAAGCCTACTGTGTAGGCGAAACGTTTCGAAATAAAGATACCTAACTGTTGCATATGTGTCTTACCTAACAATCTGTCGGTATTTCATACCATTTTAATGTTCATTCTGTCAGACACTGCAACACAAGGGTATCTTGGTACAGACCACTTCGACAACCTCTACTAGTGAGAACGGCTGGGTTTGAGAAGGACCTGCCCTCCCAAAGCAACCTACGTCTCACCTCCTGGCACTATATAAAGGCCCCATTCTGTCACTTCAACTTCATATTGTTTCAGACAACGGAACAATGCTCTTCTCCAGACTGAGGGACTGACCACCTCAAAACTTTAAGGGTGATGGACTGATTACATCGTCTTCATGTATCTTCTGCTTCTATCAACCTTTCTGTACTCGACTGAAGAAGCCTACTGTGTAGGCGAAACGTTTCGAAATAAAGATACCTAACTGTTGCATATGTGTCTTACCTAACAAGAACCACCTTGTAAATCTTGTAAACAAAGCGACCAGGAAGCCAACAGCACGATGACGTATCTCGCATCTGCATGACAGTAGAGGCTGCAAAATTCTGTACGAAGCACAAGTAGGATCACATCTTGAGTATGATTCACTTTCTTGGACTGCCTTCCTTCCATCTCATTTGCGAGTTTTTGACAGAACAGAAAACAAAGCAAGATGAGTCATCTCTCGCCTGGACCCAGCCTGGACGGATCTGTTATTTCAACAGAGCCTTTAACACAGGAGGGATGTGGGTGGCCTTACTGTAATGTACGAGGCCAATATTGTTAAGGTACCACACGTCGCTCCAGCAAACAGCAACTACACTCTGACTGTACCCTTCTCAAGAACATTATATCATCTAAGATCATTTATTCGTATAGTTGTAGGATGACTCGAGTCTGAAACAAGTTCGTACATCGTAATGATATCACAGAAATAAAGTCAGTTGACTAAATGATATCGCTGGCCCACAGATGGCTCCAACTTTATCCTGCTTCTCATTTGAATGTTTCATTACAATAAAAAGGCTTCAAAATGAGTAGATGTAGGTAACAGCTCCTAACTTGTAAGTAAGGTTAGGAACCTTTACTTAACCTAACCTTGTAAAACCCTCTGTAAAGAGAGAGAGAGAGAGAGAGAGAGAGAGAGAGAGAGAGAGAGAGAGAGAGAGAGAGAGAGAGAGAGAACATAAGAACATAAGAACATAAGAATGTAGGAACACTGCAGAAGGCCTACTGGCCCATACGAGGCAGGTCCTTATCAAAACGACTTCTACCTAGAGCTACTCAAGAAACAACTCCAGCACCCCCCAACACCAATCAAACCCAGCCCCTCCCACTCATATATTTGTCCAGTCTCTTCTTAAAGCTACCCAAGGTCCTAGCCTCTATCACCCCACTGGGAAGACTGTTCCACGCATCTACAACTCTGTTAGAAAACCAGTACTTACCTATGTCCTTTCTAAATCTAAATTTATCCAACTTAAATCCATTATTCCTGGTTCTTACCTGGTTCGACACCCTCAGTACTTTATTAATGTCTCCCTTGTTTATGCCCGTCATCCACTTATACACTTCAATGATATCTCCCCTCATTCTACGCCTCTCCAGAGAGTGGAGATTTAAGGCTTTAAGTCTATCTTCATACGGGAGGTTCCTTACACAGTAAATCATTTTAGTCATTCTTCTCTGTATGTTCTCTAATGAGTCTATGTCCATCCTGTAGTAAGGGGACCAAAACTGAGCAGCATAATCTAAATGAGGCCTCACTAGTGATGTATAGAGCTGTAAAATAACTTTTGGACTTCTGTTACTTATACTTCTTGAGATAAATCCAAGTAATCTGTTGGCCTTGTTGCGCACACTAAGGCACTGCTGTCTTGGCTTTAGATTTCTGCTTACCATGACTCCCAAGTCTTTTTCACATTCTGTATGACCAAGCTCTACTTCACCTAGATTATAGCTTCGAGGGTTATTTTCATTACCAAGGGCAAGTACCTTACAGACAGACAGACAGACAGACAGAGACAGACAGACAGACAGACAGATAGACAGACAGCCAGAGACAGAGAGAGACAGACAGACAGAGACAGAAAGAGAGAGAGAGAGAGAGAGAGAGAGAGAGAGAGAGAGAGAGAGAGAGAGAGAGAGAGAGAGAGAGAGAGAGACAGAGACAGAGACAGAGACAGAGAGAGACAGAGAGAGACAGAGAGACAGAGAGACAGAGAGACAGAGACAGAGGCAGAGACAGAGACAGATGCAGAGAGAGAGACAGAGAGAGAGACAGAGATAGAGAGAGAGAGCAAGAATTGCTGGCTACACCTCATGGATGAGAAGAGACAGGCAAGGGCAAGGAGGAGGTGTTGCTGTGTGCTTCTCTAAAAGTGTTCATGCCCAGCACATTGATGTTGCCACCCCTACACATCTTGAAATGATGTTCTTCAAGCTCTGTATAAACACTAGTACCTCTGTACTAGCATGTGCAATGTACAGACCTCAGTGGCAGCATGCAGACCCCATCAACTTCCTAATGGAAAATATTGACTCCCTTCTGCTACAGCACAACTGTCAACATATCATAATTGTTGGTGATCTCAACCAACACCTTATACAGAGGGACTTTGATGACCTTCTTGCAGTATTTGACATGAGAAACTTTGTTGATTTCCCTACTCATATCTCTGGCTCCTCCCTTGACCCAGTAGTGAGTGATCTGGCAGAAGGCATAGTCACTTGTCATCCCCTCGGCTCCGTTGAATCGTCTGACCACAAGGCTGTTTTTACGACACTTAAGATCCCAACGGAACGAGGTGAGGAGTCCACACGCACAACCTGGTCATGGGAAAGAGGTAATTGGCCAGCCCTTTGCACTGAGCTCGCCACCACCGATTGGAATGCTCTTCTCCAAGGGGATGTTGACAACCAAGTGGAAGCCTTCACTGGACACATCCTTAACCTACAACAAGAACACATTCCTCACCGGCAATATGTGACAAAGCCTACAGATCAGCCTTGGTTTGGCTTTCGTTGTAGAGAGGCTGCTACTGCTAAGTACAAAGCATGGCGAAGGTATAAGAGACATCCTACCACCTATAACAGGAACTTGCACAGGCAAGCCTGTTGGCATATGGGTGACGTTCAAAAGTGGGCCATTGCTAAATGGGAGGTGGACACTAAAAGAAAGCTAACATCAGGTAGGGTAGGCTCCAAAACCTGGTGGTCCCTGGTCAAGGACAGACAAGGTTGAACTCATTCCACCTCTAAATCGACAGGATGGGACCACCTTCACTAGTAGTCAAGAGAAGGCGGACCTCTTTGCTGAACACTTTACTACCAAAATGCAAGTTCCTGATCCAGCAAGGGACCCTCCTTGGCTAGCTGCAAGAACTGTGTCAAAACTGTCAGTGATGACAATAAGGCAGGAGGAGGTGCATTTCCTTCTTAAATCGCTTGACCAAGAAAAGGCTGTGGGCCCAGACAAGTTGAGCCCAAGATTGCTGAGAAGATGTGCAGACCAGCTAGCAGCACCTCTAACTCGCATCTTTCAGCACTGCCTAGTACAGTGTAAATGGCCCTCTCTATGGAAAGAGGCAAATGTAGTCCCAGTTCACAAAAAGAAGAGCAGAGCAGAAATCAGCAACTACAGACCAGTGTCACTCCTGTCAATCACTGGTAAGATCCTTGAGACAATAATCTCAAGACAAATGACAAAGTTTTTTGACTACCACTCACTACTTTGTGATAGTCAATATGGCTTCAGGAAAGGTTACTCTGCTGCTGATCTGTTGGTAAACCTCTCCACTAAGTGGCACAAGTCACTGGATGAATCCAAAGTCAGCTGTGTGGTAGCACTGGACATTGCTGGCGCTTTCGACCGGGTGTGGCACCAGGGCCTCTTAGCAAAATTTCAAGCACTGGGAATTACAGGCTCTACGCTATGTCTCATCAGTGATTACCTTCATGGTAGATCTCTAAGTGTAGTTCCCAATGGAACGGAATCAGCAAGACATCCTACTGGGGCAAGTGTTCCACAAGGAAGCGTACTGGGACCATTGTCATGGAATGTCTACTTCAACGACCTTCTTCATCTCATCCCAGAATCACATGCATATGCAGACGACTGTACATTGACATTCACTTATCCAAGAGAAGAAATGCCAGCTGCTCTAAGCTACATCAATCACCAGCTGAGAGCTATATCAGCTTGGGGAAATAGATGGCAAGTAACATTTGCACCTGAGAAAACGCAAATGATGATCGTCTCTAGGCACCATGATGGTAATGCTGGTGCAGTAGTAAGGATGAATGGGAGGGTGTTGGCACCTGGAGAAGAAGTTGATATCCTTGGGATGAAATTTGACTCCAAACTAACCATGAAGAACCATGTTGTAAATCTTGCAAACAAGGCAGCCAGGAAGCTTACAGTACTTCGCGGTATCTCGCATCTGCTTGACAGTAGGGGTTGCAAGATTCTGTATGAGGCACAAGTACGCTCACACCTTGAGTATTCTCCATTTTCTTGGTTTGCCTCCCCCCCCCCTCTCTCTCATCTGCGACTGCTTGACAGAGTAGAGAACAGAGCAAAACGTCTCATCTCTCGCCTGGACCCATCCTGGATAGATCTGTCATTTCAGCAGAGCCTTCAACATAGGAGGGATGTGGGTGGCCTTACTGTTATGTACAAGGCCAATATTTTCAAAATACCACACTTGGATCCACTTCGAGGACAGCGTGAAATAAGGTTTTATGCCACAAGACAGGCAGAAAGCAGCAACTTCACTCTGGCTGTACCCTTCTCCAGAACATCACTCCATCTGAGATCATATATACCCAGGATGACTCGAGTATGGAACACATTCGTACAGCATAATGATGTCAACGAGATAAAGTCAGTTGATCACGTGAAAATGCTAGCCCACAGATAACTCCAACTTCATCCTGTTCCCTACCTGTATGTCTCATAACAATAAAAATGCTTTCAAATGAGCTGATGTAGGTAACAGCTCTTAGCTTGCCAATAAAGTTAGGAATCCTTAACCTGTAAATAGCTTGTCAATAAAGCTAGGGATCCTTAACCTTGTCAAACCCTGTGTAAAAGAGAGAGAGAGAGAGAGAGAGAGAGAGAGAGAGAGAGAGAGAGAGAGAGAGAGAGAGAGAGAGAGAGAGAGAGAGAGAGAGAGAGAGAGAGAGAGAGAGAGAGAGAGAGAGAGAGAGAGAGAGAGAGAGAGAGAGAGAGAGAGAGAGAGAGAGAGAGAGAGAGAGAGAGAGAGAGAGAGAGATAGATAGATAGATAGATAGAGAGAGAGAGAGAGAGAGAGAGAGAGAGAGAGAGAGAGAGAGAGAGAGAGAGAGAGAGAGAGACAGACAGACAGATAGACAGACAGACAGACAGACAGACAGACAGACAGACAGACAGACAGAGTGATAACTCAATAATATTAATTTTAAAACTTTTTGTGCTAGAACTATAAGTCACGAACCGATTAGAAGTGAATGTAAAAAGTGTGCAATAAGCTGACAACAATAAGAGGAAGGGGAAGATAAACTAAAATAAAGTAGATGAAGGAATGAAGAAGAGGAAGCAGATGAAACCAGAAAGCAGGCAAATACTATCATTAAGCGCAAGACGAAGAATTGAGATCAGGGAAAGGCAGACGATGAGAAAGATGAAGAGAAAAAAGATCACGAGGTAGAAAATAAAAAATATATAAAATAAAAGAAACCTAAAAAAAAAAAAACCTGCCAGACAAAACAGAAAAGAGAAAGAAAAAGGTTTGTCAGAAAGTTGGAGTCAGTTGTGAGAGAAGACCCGTGAGAAGGAAGCCACAGTAGGAGCATCAGCTGCTGGCTGCCTGTTGGTGTATCAACACGCTGTCGACACTTTTTATTTTCTCCAGCATCCCCAAGCAAGCATCCCTCGTAGTTCCTGGCACCCCTCGTAGTTCCTGGCACCCCTCGTAGTTCCTGGCATCCCTCGTAGTTCCTGGCACCCCTCGTAGTTCCTGGCACCCCTCGTAGTTCCTGGCACCCCTGTAGTTCCTGGCACCCTTAGTTCCTGGCACCCCTCGTAGTTCCTGGCACCCTTCGTAGTTCCTGGCACCCCTCGTAGTTCCTGGTACCCCTCGTAGTTCCTGGCACCCCTCGTAGTTCCTGGTACCCCTCGTAGTTCCTGGCACCCCTCGTAGTTCCTGGTACCCCTCGTAGTTCCTGGCACCCCTCGTAGTTCCTGGCAGCCCTCGTAGTTCCTGGCACCCCTCGTAGTTCCTGGCACCCCTCGTAGTTCCTGGCACCCCTCGTAGTTCCTGGCACCCCTCGTAGTTCCTGGCACCCCTCGTAGTTCCTGGCACCCCTCGTAGTTCCTGGCACCCCTCGTAGTTCCTGGCACCCCTCGTAGTTCCTGGCCCCTCGTAGTTCCCCCCTCGTAGTTCCTGGCACCCCTCGTAGTTCCTGGCACCCCTCGTAGTTCCTGGTACCCCTCGTAGTTCCTGGCACCCCTCGTAGTTCCTGGTACCACTCGTAGTTCCTGGCACCCCTCGTAGTTCCTGGCACCCCTCGTAGTACCTGGTACCCCCTCGTAGTTCCTGGCACCCCTCGTAGTTCCTGGTACCCCTCGTAGTTCCTGGCACCCCTCGTAGTTCCTGGTACCCCTCGTAGTTCCTGGTATCCCTCGTAGTTCCTGGCACCCCTCGTAGTTCCTGGCACCCCTCGTAGTTCCTGGTAGTTCCTGGCACCCCTCGTAGTTCCTGGCACCCCTCGTAGTTCCTGGCACCCCTCGTAGTTCCTGGCACCCCTCGTAGTTCCTGGCACCCCTCGTAGTTCCTGGCACCCCTCGTAGTTCCTGGTACCCCTCGTAGTTCCTGGCACCCCTCGTAGTTCCTGGTACCCCTCGTAATTCCTGGTACCCCCCTCGTAGTTCCTGGCACCCCTCGTAGTTCCTGGTACCCCTCGTAGTTCCTGGCACCCCTCGTAGTTCATGGTACCCCTCGTAGTTCCTGGCACCCCTCGTAGTTCCTGGTACCCCTCGTAATTCCTGGCACCCCTCGTAGTTCCTGGTACCCCTCGTAGTTCCTGGCACCCCTCGTATTTCCTGGCACCCGTCGTAGTGCCTGGCACCCCCCTGTAGTTCCTGGCACCCCTCGTAGTTCCTGGTACCCCTCATAGTTCCTGGCACTCCCTCGTAGTTCCTGGCACCCCTCGTAGTGCCTGGTACCCCTCGTAATTCCTGGCACCCCTCGTAGTTCCTGGCACCCCTCGTAGTGCGTGGTACCCCTCATAGTTCCTGGCACCCCTCGTAGTTCCTGGCACCCCTTGTAGTTCCTGGCACCCTTCGTAGTTCCTGGTACCCATTATAGTTCCCTCGTAGTTCCTGGTACCCCTTGTAGGTCATGGCACCCCTCGTAGTGCCTAGCACCCCTTGTAGTGCCTGGCACCCCTCGTAGTTCCTGGCACCCCTCGTAGTTCCTGGTACCCCTCGTAGTTCCTGGCACCCCTCGTAGTTCCTGGCACCCCTCGTAGTTCCTGGTACCCCTCGTAGTTCCTGGCACCCCTCGTAGTTCCTGGCACCCCTCGTAGTTCCTGGTACCCCTCGTAGTTCCTGGCACCCCTCGTAGTTCCTGGCACCCCTCGTAGTTCCTGGCACCCCTCGTAGTTCCTGGTACCCCTCGTAGTTCCTGGCACCCCTCGTAGTTCCTGGTACCCCTCGTAATTCCTGGCACCCCTCGTAGTTCCTGGTACCCCTCGTAGTTCCTGGCACCCCTCGTAGTTCCTGGCACCCGTCGTAGTTCCTGGCACCCCCCTGTAGTTCCTGGCACCCCTCGTAGTTCCTGGCACCTCTCATAGTTCCTGGCACTCCTCGTAGTTCCTGGCACCCGTCGTAGTGCCTGGTACCCCTCGTAATTCCTGGCACCCCTCGTAGTTCCTGGCACCCATCGTAGTGCCTGGCACCCATCATAGTTCCTGGCACCCCTTATAGTTATTTAGTGCCTAGCACATCTTGTAGTGCCTGGCACCCCTTGTAGTTCCTGGCACCCTTCGTAGTTCCTGGCACCCATTATAGTTCCTGGCACTCCTTATAGTTCTTTAGTGCCTAGCACATCTTGTAGTGCCTGGCACCCCTTGTAGGTCATGGCACCTCTCGTAGTGCCTAGCACCTCTTGTAGTGCTTGGCACCTCTCGTAGTGCCTGGCACCCCTCGTAGTGCCTGGCACCCCTCGTAGTTCTTGGCACTCCTCGTAGTGCCTGGCACCTCTTGTAGTGCCTGACATTCCAGATACAGCCTGGAACCCCTCGTAGTGCCTGGCACCCAGGGGCACACCTCGGTAATTGCCTGCTGTCCGGATTAGCAAACAACATAAATGAATAGATAAATAATAATACTAGTGACTAAACTTACTGTTTGCAGTCGTGTGTGTGTCAGGTTGGAGTAAGTGGAGACAATGGAATCTTGGCAATTGATAAGCTGTTGGAGTACGATACAGTGAATATTAATGTCGGGATTTAGTGAATTCGTTGAATCATCACGGGCACAGTAAAGACATAAAAGCTGTCTTTACTAAGATAAAGCTTTGTCCAAATAGAACTTTATTAAATCAAGACCGGATAAAATTCTGAGTGTCTCTGTTATAGTCATATCTGTCTGCACTCTACCCTCCAAACACTGTATCATAATGTCTGCACTCTGGCTTCCAAACATTGTATCATAATGTCTGCACTCTACCCTCCAAACACTGTATCATAAAGTCTGCACTCTACCCTCCAAACACTGTATCATAATGTCTGCACTCTACCCTCCAAACACTGTATCATAATGTCTGCACTCTACCCTCCAAACACTGTATCATAATGTCTGCACTCTACCCTCCAAACACTGTATCATAATGTCTGCACTCTACCCTCCAAACACTGTATCATAATGTCTGCACTCTACCCTCCAAACACTGTATCATAATGTCTGCACTATACCCTCCAAACACTGTATCATAATGTCTGCACTCTACCCTCCAAACACTGTATCATAATGTCTGCACTATACCCTCCAAACACTGTATCATAATGTCTGCACTCTACCCTCCAAACACTGTATCATAATGTCTGCACTCTACCCTCCAAACACTGTATCATAATGTCTGCACTCTACCCTCCAAACACTGTATCATAATGTCTGCACTCTACCCTCCAAACACTGTATCATAATGTCTGCACTCTGGCTTCCAAACATTGTATCATAATATCTGAGCTCTGTGAAGACAACGACGGACCTGGTAACAGTGACTGTCTTTTACGCTGGAGTCACATTGTCTCGGCGACAAATGCTCGGCGTGTTAAAGAATGAAAGATAAATTTCTGGCAGAGCTAATTCTTCAAAGTTAGGCAAGACAAAAGAGGAAATTGAATTCCATTTCATGTCGCGCGAATGAAAAGAGGTGACGAAAATTTTCTAAATACTAAGGACTTCCTGTCGCATCAAACCAATGGCCGATGAGGATGATATGTTCTTGAGTTAGGTCTCTGTAAACATCAAGGAGTTTACCCTTAACAAGTCAGCTGTGTGCTGACACAGGAACACTTCAACCCCTTAAATAGAGAATAGAGAAAAAATCTTATTGTACGAAAAGTGAGAAATACTCACTTCTCAGTGTATATACCCTGGTAGATACACCGATCCAGGTGTATATACCCTGATAGATACACTCATCCAGGTGTATACACCCTGGTAGATACACTCATCCAGGTGTATACACCCTGGTAGATACACCGATCCAGGTGTATATACCCTAGTAGATACACTCATCCAGGTGTATATACCCTGGTAGATACACTCATCCAGGTGCATATACAATGGTAGATACACTCATCCAGGTGTATATACCCTGGTAGATACACTGATTCAGGTGTATACACCCTGGTAGATACACTCATCCAGGTGTATATACCCTGGTAGATACATTCATCCAGGTGTATATACCCTGGTAGATACACTCATCCAGGTGTATATATTCTGGTAGATACAATCATCCAGGTGTATATACTCTGGTAGATACACTCATCCAGGTGTATATACCCTGGTAGATACATATCCAGGTGTATATACCCTGGTAGATACAATCATCCAGGTGTATATACTCTGGTAGATACACTCATCCAGGTGTATATACCGTGGTAGATACACATCCAGGTGTATATACCCTGGTAGATACACTCATCCAGGTGTATATACCGTGGTAGATATACATCCAGGTGTATATACCCTGGTAGATACACTCATCCAGATGTATATACCGTGGTAGATACACATCCAGGTGTATATACCCTGGTAGATACACTCATCCAGGTGTATACACCCTGGTAGATACACTCATCCAGGTGTATATACCCTGACAGATACACTTATCCAGGTGTATGCACCCTGGTAGATACACTCATCCAGGTGTATACACCCTGGTAGATACACTCATCCAGGTGTACATACCCTGGTAGATACACTCATCCAGGTGTATATACAATGGTAGATACACTCATCCAGGTGCATATACACTGGAAGATACACTCATCCAGGTGTATATACAATGGTAGACACACTCATCCAGGTGCATATACCCTGGTAGATACACTCATCCAGGTGTATATACCCTAGTAGATACACTCATTCAAGTGTATATACCCTGGTAGATACACTGATTCAGGTGTATCCACCTTGGTAGATACACTCATCCAGGTGTATATACCCTGGTAGATACACTCATCCAGGTGTATATACAATGGTAGATACACTCATCCAGGTGTATATACCCTGGTAGATACACTGATTCAGGTGTATACACCCTGGTAGATACACTCATCCAGGTGTATATACCCTGGTAGATACATTCATCCAGGTGTATATACCCTAGTAGATACACTCATCCAGGTGTATATACTCTGGTAGATACAATCATCCAGGTGTATATACTCTGGGAGATACACTCATCCAGGTGTATATACCCTGGTAGATACATATCCAGGTGTATATACCCTGGTAGATACAATCATCCAGGTGTATATACTCTGGTAGATACACTCATCCAGGTGTATATACCGTGGTAGATACACATCCAGGTGTATATACCCTGGTAGATACACTCATCCAGGTGTATATACCGTGGTAGATACACATCCAGGTGTATATACCCTGGGAGATACACTCATCCAGATGTATATACCGTGGTAGATACACATCCAGGTGTATATACCCTGGTAGATACACTCATCCAGGTGTATACACCCTGGTAGATACACTCATCCAGGTGTATATACCCTGACAGATACACTTATCCAGGTGTATGCACCCTGGTAGATACACTCATCCAGGTGTATACACCCTGGTAGATACACTCATCCAGGTGTACATACCCTGGTAGATACACTCATCCAGGTGTATATACAATGGTAGATACACTCATCCAGGTGCATATACCCTGGAAGATACACTCATCCAGGTGTATATACCCTAGTAGACACACTCATCCAGGTGCATATACCCTGGTAGATACACTCATCCAGGTGTATATACCCTGGTAGATACACTCATCCAGGTGTATACACCCTGGTAGACACACTCATCCAGGTGCATATACCCTGGTAGATACACTCATCCAGGTGTATATACTCTAGTAGACACACTCATCCAGGTGCATATACCCTGGTAGACACACTCATCCAGGTGTATATACCCTGGTAGATACACTCATCCAGGTGTATATACCCTAGTAGATACACTCATCCACGTGTATATACCCTGGTAGATACACTGATTCAGGTGTATACACCTTGGTAGATACACTCATCCAGGTGTATATACCCTGGTAGATACACTCATCCAGGTGTATATACAATGGTAGATACACTCATCCAGGTGTATATACCCTGGTAGATACACTGATTCAGGTGTATACACCCTGGTAGATACACTCATCAAGGTGTACATACCCTGGTAGATACATTCATCCAGGTGTATATACCCTGGTAGATACACTCATCCAGGTGTATATACTCTGGTAGATACACTCATCCAGGTGTATATACCCTGGTAGATACATATCCAGGTGTATATACCCTGGTAGATACAATCATCCAGGTGTATATACTCTGGTAGATACACTCATCCAGGTGTATATACCGTGGTAGATACACATCCAGGTGTATATACCCTGGTAGATACACTCATGCAGGTGTATATACTCTAATAGATACACTCATCCAGGTGTATATACTCTGGTAGATACACTCATCCATGTGTATATACCCTGGTAGATACACTCATCCAGGTGTATATACCCTGGAAGATACACTCAACCAGGTGTACAAACCCTGGTAGATACTCTCATCCAGGTGTATATACTCTGGTAGATACACTCATCCAGGTGTATATACCATGGTAGATACACATCCAGGTGTATATACTCTGGTAGATACACTCATGCAGGTGTATATGCTCTGGTAGATACACTCATCCAGGTGTATATACTCTGGCAGATACACTCATCCATGTGTATATACCCTGATAGATACACTCATCCAGGTGTATATACCCTGGTAATTACACTCATCAGGTGTACATACCATGGTAGATACACTCATCCAGGTGTATATACTCTGGTAAATGCACTCAGCCACTAAAAACAACACATATAGCCCCACTCCATAAAAGTGGCAGCAAAGCATTAGCTAAGAACTATAGACCAATAGCTTTAACGTCCCACATCATAAAAATCTTTGAAAGAGTTCTAAGAAGCAGGATAGCAAACCACCTGGACTCCCAAAAATTGCACAACCCAGGGCAACATGGTTTCAGAGCAGGTCGCTCCTGCCTTTCGCAACTGCTTGACCACTATGATATGGTCCTAGATGCACTGGAAAACAAACAGAATTCGGATGTAGTATACACAGACTTTGCAAAAGCCTTTGACAAGTGCGACCATGGTGTAATAGCACACAAAATGCGTGCTAAAGGGATAACCGGCAAAGTAGGCATGTGGATCTTCAACTTTCTAACCAATCGCACACAAAGAATAGTGGTAAACAGAGTTAAATCAGATGCTGCCATAGTGAAGAGCTCTGTCCCACAAGGCACAGTACTCGCACCTATCCTGTTCCTTATTCTCATATCAGACATAGACAAAGATATAAACCACAGCGCTGTATCATCTTTTGCAGACGATACTAGGATCTGCATGAGAGTGTCACCCATTGAGGACACGGTAAAGCTCCAAGAAGATATAAACCAAGTTTTCCAATGGGCAACAGAGAACAATATGATGTTCAGTGAAGACAAATTCCAACTACTCCGTTATGGAAAACTGGAGGAAATAATAACTAGAACTGAGTATACTACAAACTCCAATCACACAATAGAGCGGAAAAGTAATGTGAAGGACCTGGGTGTGGTAATGTTCGAAGACCTCACCTTCAAGGACCACAAGAATGCCACTATCACATCTGCTAGGAAACTGATAGGATGGATAATGAGAACATTCAAGACAAGAGATGCTAAGCCAGTGATGATCCTTTTTAAATCACTTATTCTTTCTAGGCTGGAATACTGCTGTACATTAACATCCCCATTCAAGGCAGGTGAAATTGCAGAGCTAGAGAATGTACAGAGAACCTTTACTGCACGTATAAGTTCCATCAAACACCTTAACTACTGGGAGCACCTGGAAGCACTTAACTTGTACTCACTAGAGCGCAGGCGAGAGAGATATATCATAATCTACACCTGGAAGATTCTGGAGGGACTGGTCCCTAATATACACACAGCAATCACTCCATACGAAAGCAAAAGACTTGGCAGGCGATGCAACATACCCCCAGTGAAAAGTAGGGGCGTCACTGGTACACTAAGAGAAAACACAATAAGTGTCCGGGGCCCAAGACTGTTCAACAGCCTCCCACCAGCAATAAGGGGCATTACGGGAAGACCCCTGGTTGTCTTCAAGAGGGAGCTGGACATATACCTAAAGACGGTGCCGGATCAGCCGGGCTGTGGTTCGTACGTTGGATTGCGTGCGGCCAGCAGTAACAGCCTCGTTGATCAAGCCCTGATCCACCGGGAGGCCTGGTCGTGGACCGGAATGCCCTCCAGGTAGACTCCAGGTAGGTAGCCTCCCTGGTACCAGGTGTCAGGAGTACCGCAGCTCACCTCAGTCACCCTGGTACCAGGTGTCAGGCCTACCGCAGCTTACCTCAGCCACCCCTGGTACCAGGTGTCAGGCCTACCACAGCTCACCTCAGCCACCCCTGGTATCAGGTGTCAGGCCTACCGCAGCTCACCTCAGCCACCCCTGGTACCAGGTGTCAGGCCTACCGTAGCTCACCTCAGCCACCCTGGTACCAGGTGTTAGGCCTACCGCAGCTCACCTCAGCCACCCTGATACCAGGTGTCAGGAGTACCGCAGCTCACCTCAGCCACCCTGGTACCAGGTGTCAGGCCTACCGCAGCTCACCTCAGCCACCCTGGTACCAGGTGTCAGGCCTACCGCAGCTCACCTCAGCTTTCGTTTTGTCTTCCGGTTTTCTCTACTATTTCGCAACAGTTGTGATTTGACAATGATCCAGGACGGAATGAAAGACGATCATACGTTTTCTTCGCTAACTGCGGACTCTTGGTCACTCCAGCTCTTGGATTTTAATATTTCTTTCTTTCAGAGAGGAAAGGAGGAGGAGGAAAAACAGGAAGAGGAACAGCAACAGAACGAGAAGGAACAGTAGCAGGAGAAATAGGAGGAACAGCAACAGAAGGAAGAGAAACAACAGCAGGAGGAGGAGGAGGAGGAGGAGGAACAGCAACTGCAAAAGGAACGGACCCTCATATTAAAGGATACGAGTAAACTGGGACTTGATGAACGACGGTGAGAAGTTGGCCATGTCTTCCACACTGCCGTCCAGGAACACGATGTTGACGATGTCGTTCCCGATGTGTCGTTTCCTCTCCACCTGCGAAAGAGACCAGAATGTGCAAGTGAGAACGACAAGCCTTAACGATGAGTGTCTGTATACAATACATATGCGTGTAAATATATATATATATATATATATATATATATATATATATATATATATATATATATATATATATATATACATATATTATTTATATATATATATATATATATATATATATATATATATATATATATATATATATATATATATATATATATATATATATATATATATATATATATATATATATATATATATATATATGTGCAAAACAACCACTCTGAAAGAATAGAGAAATTCCAAGCGCTTTCGTGACTACTCACATTGTCAAGGAACTATGAAAGTAAAGCATCCAAGGAAGGTATATAAGGGGTCTGGCCTACACCTCACTATCAGATCCCACAATGGTTAAACACCTGACGCGCGCCGGCCCAACTGGACAGGTCCTTTGCACAACTCACCAACAAACTATTCTACCCAAGAAATTTTTTAAAATTATTATTTGTCCAGTGTATTATTAAATTTAATAATATTATTAAATTTAATAATATTATTAAATTTAATAATATTATTATTTGTCCAGTGTATTATTAAATTTAATAATATTATTAAATTACACTGGACAAATAATAATTTAAAATTTCTTAGGTAGGTAGACCAATTTGTTAGTGATAATGCAAAGCACTAATCAGTGTTTTATCGTTGTCAATTGAATGAAGATCCTGATAAGTGTACGCTGCTTCTTAGATCTTACTTTCATATTCCTTGACAATAATGAGTAGTCCTGCTTTACTAAATTTCTCTATTCTTTCAGAGTAATTATTTACATATTTTAAAGAAAATCACCTGTTTACTGTGAGTCTTATTGCATATATATATATATATATATATATATATATATATATATATATATATATATATATATATATATATATATATATATATATATATATATATATATATATATATAAACAGGTTATGGTGTCCTGGAAAGCAATCACAATTTGCGAGGTTAACTTAGAAAATGAGAGATACAAGATTTCGAGAAAGTTGGCTGCCATCTTCTCTTTGAGAGAAAATGAAAACCAGAACAACTAAAAGAAGAAAAATTTGATAATTTATGCAAACTCTATGCATCTGATTCGTTGCAGAATCCGAGAAAGGTATTCCCTGTGGATGCGGGGTTCGAACCCACCTTCTTTATGTTGCAGAAGGTGGGTTCGTTCCACCTGACATCCAACCTGTGCCTGGTGCATGCGATAGTAGTAGTAGTGGTAGTGGTGAGTGGAGTGGTAGTGGAGTGGTGGTGGTAAGTGGTGGTGGTGGTGGTGGTAGTGGTGCTAGTAGAGGTAGTAGTGGTGATAGTGGTGGTGGTAGTGGCGGTAGTGGTGGTGGTGGTGGTGGTGGAGGTAGTAGGTGGTGGTGGTGGTGGAGTGGTGAGTAGTGGTGGTAATAGTGGTGATGGTGGTAGTGGTGGTGGTGGTGGTGGTGGTAGTGGTGGTGGTGAGTAGTGGTGGTGGCCCAGTGTAGTGGTGGTGGTGAGTGGTGGTAAGTGGTGGTGGTGGTGGTGGTGGTGGTGGTGGTGGTGGTGGTGGTGGTGGTGGTGGTGGAGGTGGTGGTGGTGGTGGTGGTGGTGGTGGTGGTGGTGGTGGTGGTGGTGGTGGTGGTGGTGGTGGCAGTGGTGGTTAGGTGGTGGTGGTAGTGGTAGTGGTGGTGGTGGTGGTGGTGGTGGTGGTGCAGTAGTGGTGGTGGTGGTGTAGTGGTGGTGGTGGTAGTGTGGTGGTAGTAGTGGTAGTAGTAGTAGTGGTAGTAGTGGTAGTAGTAGTAGTGGTAGTAGTAGTAGTAGCGGCTTAAGTGTCTAAATCTGTTTAATGTTGGTGTTGAAGATCTGAGACGAATCGGAAGAGGTATTCACAAATTATCACTTGGAAATTAATATCCCAATTTCTTCAATAAAAGTGAAAATTTAGGACATACATAAGTCAAAGTAATTCAAACCTCCCACCAGGAGACACCAACCGTGAAGCCAAACTGAAGAGATATTTTCTTGTTATCTTTGACATCAGTATCTTAATTAAAATACGCCAGCATATTAAGTATATATTCGCTCAGAACTTGCATTAACAAGTTATCATCGTTGAAAGGTTCAAAACAATTACATGAAACACTTCAGAAATTGTCGCATATAAATCAGTATTTCAATTTTCCCAATTTCTCCCACAAAAACAACTAAATTGGGATCTAAACTGTTCGCTTTGTAAGATGGACTATTATGTAAGTTTAAAGTAAATTAGCAATTAGGAAACTTTATTTAGAATTTATATACATAATATTGAGAGTTTTACAATATTCTTGATGTCACACTGATGTTCTGAGCACATCAAGACTACAGTAAATAAATTTAACCTTAGATAACCTAAGATGATTTAAGATCACTTATTGTGATCAGAAGAGACAGTCTCCAGTTATTTCAGAGAAACCAATTTACTTTATAAACTGACATAGTACAACCTGCACAAGATAAAGTAAAGACAAAAACTTCCTTTGAGGAAAACACATCAACGCTGAAAGTGTGAAGCCGACCAAGGAATGCATTCTCTAGTTATTGCACGGAATTAAAAGAAAATTGCAACTACGTAGCCTAATTCCAGAAAAATTTCATCCATATCACATGACTGATACCGTCCAGAAATATTTTATTATAATCCTAACTGGGGACTGTGAGGCATTCAGATTCGATCCATGAAAGGAGAGTTCTTTGGATCTAGTTCCTTGGATCAAAAGCACCCTCACCAACATCAAAGCACATTCTTTCAGAAGTTATTTATTAAAAAAAACCATTGGAGATTAAACCATTTCGAGATTAAAAGTGAAAAGAGCACCATCACTCTCCATTAAATACGATACACGAATATTAAAATTTTTGAAATATAGATAATAAGCTACTAAAGTTATCACTTGGAAACTAACGTCTTGACAGTGTGTAGGAAAGTGAACACAGGAACGTGTACCTGTCAAGTGTTGCACGAACCTTCACATAGTAAAAGTTATGTTTATGGTATAAAATACCGACTTGTCGATGATTAAGACACATGTGCAACAGTTGGGTATCTTTATTGTTGAAATGTTTCGCCTACACAGTAGGCTTCTTCAGTCAAATACAAAGGCAGCAGGTGTAGTAGTGAAATGATGATGATGTAATCAGTCCTTCAACCTTGGAGAAATATAATTTGAGGTAGTCAGTCCCTCAGCCTGGAGAAGAATTCATGTCCATTGTTTGGAACGATATGAAGCTCAGACATGAGAATGGAGTATTAAATACTCTCGAAGGTGAGGTGGAAGATCTCGAAGACGTTGCAGGGAACGGGGTTCACTAGTAAAAGTAAGAAGGCGGGTCCCTCTGGAATCCAACTCTTCTCACTCGTAACTGTTAAGCGATGAAGTGTAAAAGATGTCCTCTGTACCAAGGTACCGTTGTGCTGCAGTAAACAAACCACACCAAGGGTGGGGCTAGAACCCGCGATCAGAGAGTCATAATACTCCAGACCGACGCGCTAGCTACTGTGCCAGCTTGGAGTTTTATGACTCTCTGGTCGCGGGTTCTATCCCCGCCCGTGGTATGGTTTGTTTGTAATCGTGTCATTACGATTTCGTGAGTCCTGTGCTGCAGTGTCTGGCAGTATTGTTGAAAGTGGTATAATATACCGACAAGTTAATGATTAAGACATATGTGCAACAGCTGGGTAACCCAGGAAAATAACCCAGGTAAATAACCCAGGATAATAACCAAGGTCAATAACCCAGGATAACGACCAAGGTCAATAACCCAGGACAGTCCAAGAGAGCCAAGTAATGTGATTTATTTCTACTGGGGATCTTTAGATCCTCTTCACTAGAATGCTAGCCATATACTATGTATACCAACTAACTCCCAGGTACCTGTTTACTGTTAGATGGACAGGGGCCAACAAATGAGAGGAGACTTGCCCTCGCATCTCCACCTGTCCAAAATTGAATCCGGGTCTTTAAGTTGTGAGCCAAAGGCGTTGCCTCTGGGGCGCGAGCACCTTTGATGCCCTTCCCCTATGTTGACTAAGTAAGTTTATTCAGGTATACGCAAATACAGTTACATAAATTATCATACATAGCAGCATATGTGTAAAGTACCTGGGATAACCCAAAAAAGTCAGACAGAGTGACTTATATCCATTGAGGTCCTTTTACCTTATTATTATTCTATAAAGGAGATAATATATTATTATCATACTATTAAGACTATCTACTATAAGAGTGTCATTAAGACTATTACATGAGGATCATTAAGACTATCTACAATACGAGGGTCATTACGAGGAATAAGGTAAAATTATACCTACATTCATCAGACACCTCTTGGCACTCTTCTTGAACTGGTTCATGCCATGACTGGCTTTGACATGTGCTGGCAGTCTGTTCTATTCCTTTATTGCTGTACAATAAAAGATGTTTGAAGCCTGACCACTGACTGTGGCTACTACAAAGTTGTGCTCTCTCCACCTTTGGTTCCCAGCCTTGACAAAATTGGCAGCAAGATATTCCTGACACTGTTTGCGAGCAATTTTATAAACTTGATTTAGCTTCAGTTGTTTTACTGTCTTCAACATTGAGCATATCCAACTGCTGTAATTCATCCTGGCCTACATGCTCTCTTGGATCCAGGTCCAGAACGAATCTTACAATTTTGTTCTCGGTGATTTGCAGTCTATCCTTCAGTTTTTTTTTGTCAAGGCAGAGTACCATGAAGAAAAAGGGTAGTCCATATGACACTGTATAAGGGCTAGACATAGGGTCCTGCGAGCCTCAGTAGGTAGACACTGTGCTTGTCTATAGAGGAACTTAAGCCTGGCATTCGCTTTCTGTACTACATGTTCCCTATCAATTCTCCTGACATGCATGGGTCATAGGGGATTCCCAGAAATCTTACTGAGGAAACTGAAGTGATAGGCTCCCCATTACACTGGACATTAAAATTATTTACCCTTCTCGGTTTATGTTTCGTGCCAAAGAGAATGGCTTCAATTTTCCCGAGGTGTAACGATAGTTTGTTGTCTACTAATCATTTGCTGCAGGACTCCGGTTCCAGTGTTAATACATTAGCTACATCTTGTGGGTCTTTAGCTGACACTAACAGAGAACTGTCATCTGCATACAGTAGGCATGTCGTTAACATAGCAAAGGAATAATAAGGGACCTAGAATACTACCTTGGGGAACTCCACATGCTATCGGCAGGGGTTCTGATTCCGTTTTGTTGATTTTGACAGTTTGTCTCCTGTTGCTAAGGTAGGACTTAAACCAGTCTACAGAACCTATACCGATTGCTTGAAGCTTCTTACATAATATATTGTGGTTGACAGTATCGAAGGCCTTTTCCAGGTCTAAGGTTACTATACCTATGAGGTTCCCCATCGACATGTCAGTTTTTATGTAATTCATCAGATTAATTAGGGAGGTGTCAGTTGAGCAAGATCTTCTAAAGCCTGATTGATAGCTATGGAAAATGTTGTTGTCATTAAGGTACTCAACTACTTGACAGTACACCGCCCTCTCTAGAATTTTGGATATTACACTGAGTATACTAACAGGCCTATAGTTGCTGACATCAGACCTACTATTTTTCTTGAAGATAGGAGTAACTCTGGCCTCCTTGAACCCCTCCGGTACGGTATTAGTGGTGATGGACAAATTTATTATGTGAGCAACAGGGATTGACAGTTCAGAAGCACCATCTTTTAGGAACTTAGACGGGATGTTACCAGGGCCTGTGCTCTTAGTTGGGTTTAACCTGTTTAGTTCTTTTTGAATAATGTCGTGAGATACGCTTACTAGTTGACAACTGTTTGGGGTTACCCCTTTAATGGTATAGTATGTTTGAAACTTACCATTGTCTGTGTTAAAGGTATTTGATGTAGCTGGTAGTTTACTTACTAGTGTTGATGCGACAGATGTATAGTGGGAAATAAAACATTTTGCCACTTCAGTTGTTTCGTTACCTCGTTGTCGATATTTAGTACTATATTAGACCTATCTACTGGTTTATACCCCAACTGTTTTAGTTGTTGCCAGAGCTTTCTGAGGTTATGCTTATCTTCAATTTTTGAGCAATAGTGCTTTGCCTTTGCTCCTTTTATAAGCCTCTGTACTCTGTTCCTCACTCTTTGGAATTCATTTAGTGCTGCAATATCCTGTCGGTTTGCTTTAAATCTTTTCAGCAATGGCTTTATCTGTCCAAATCCCCCTCAGTTCCATTTATCGGGGCTGTGTCGTGTTGTTGACTGCCTGACCTGATCTGCTGTTTCAGCCATTTTTAAAAGCACTGAGGGAAGAAAGTGCCACTACAACCTGACTTTCCTTGGAGTTTTATAGATAGATTTAGCGTTTTCTCTTATGATTCTCTCTCACTGTACACTGGTCAGCTGAATATTGGTCAGCTACTTAAAAAAAAAAGCCTTGGCTGTTAACTATTCAATTCTATCCCGCGATTTGGCACTAAGCGATAACCGCCGCTATTATAGTTTCCGTGGAGTTTTGTATTGTAGATTTAGCGATCTCCTGTATTTTCCTCTCGTTAACACTGGTACAGGTGATACGATGGTGGTACAGTTGATATGATGCTACTGTCAGTATAGATGAGAACGTCAGTAGAGATGAGAACGTCAGTATAGATGACAACGTCAGTATAGATGAGAACGTCATTTCGCTAGTTGTACGTCTGGCAGTAGCTGGTATTTGGATGCCGGTCAGCCTTGTTTAAATGCTCAATCCCTTCCCTCATTTCCCGCTGAGGAAAAAAGCTCTACAGACCTGTGGACTACTGTGAGGCTTGTTGTGGTAAATTAAAATTTTCACTGTTTATAATGAAACAAAGACATGAAATGTTCATTTTCCTCATTATTAATGATCTCATAATATGTATAATGTGGCCCTTACAGATAGTTTAGAAATGTCTAGCATCGATAAATGAGTGTGCTGGTGGTGGAAACAAGTACCGAGAATAATGCGTGCCATGATAACAGTGGAGCTGACCAATGTAAAGGAAGAGACTATTGTTAACCTGCAGGAACAGTTGAAATGACCACGTGTGTGTGTGTGTGTGTGTGTGTGTGTGTACTCACCTAATTGTGGTTGTAGGGGTCGAGACTCAGCTCCTGGTCCCGCCTCTTCACTGATCGCTACTAGGTCCTCTCCCTCTCTGCTTCCTGAGCTTCGTCATACCTCTTCTTAAAACTATGTATGGTTCCTGCCTCCACTACTTCACTTGCTAGGCTATTCCACTTCATGACGACTCTATGACTGAAGAAATACTTCCTAACGTCCCTGTGACTCGTCTGAGTCTTCAGCTTCCAGTTGTGACCCCTTGTTTCTGTGTCCCCTATCTGGAACATCCTATCTCTGTCCACCTTGTCTATTCCCCGCAGTATCTTGTATGTCGTTATCATGTCTCCCCTGACCCTTCTGTCCTCCAGTGTCGTCAGTCCGATTTCCCTCAACCTTTCCTCGTGCGACATTCCCCTGAGCTCTGGGACTAGCCTTGTTGCAAACCTTTGTACTTTCTCTAGTTTCTTGACATGCTTTATCAAGTGCGGGTTCCTAACAGGTGCTGCATACTCCAGTATGGGCCTGACATACACGGTGTACAGTGTCTTGAATGATTCCTTACTAAGGTATCGGAATGCTGTTCTCAGGTTTGCCAGGCGCCCATATGCTGCAGCAGTTATCTGATTGATGTGTGCTTCCGGAGACATGCTCGGTGTTATACTCACCCCAAGATCTTTCTCCTTGAGTGAGGTTTGCAGTCTTTGGCCACCTAGCCTATACTCTGTCTGTGGTCTTCTGTGCCCTTCCCCTATCTTCATGACTTTGCATTTGGCAGGATTAAATTCGAGAAGTCATTTGCTGGACCAGGTGTCCAGTCTGTCCAGGTTCTCTTTGAAGTCCTGCCTGGTCCTCATCAGATTTAATTCTCCTCATTAACTTCACATCATCTGCAAACAGGGACACTTCTGAGTCTAACCCTTCCGTCATGTCGTTCACATATACCAAAAATAGCACTGGTCCCAGGACCGACCCCTGTGGGACCCCGCTCGTCACAGGTGCCCACTGTGATACATCATTACGTACCATGACTCGTTGTTGCCTCCCTGTCAGGTATTCTCTGATCCATTGCAGTGCCCTTCCTGTTATATGCGCCTGATGCTCTAGCTTCTGCACTAATCTCTTGTGAGGAACTGTGTCAAAGGCCTTCTTGCAGTCCAAGAAGATGCAATCAACCCACCCCTCTCTCTCTTGTCTTACTTCTGTTATTTTATCATAAACTCCAGAAGGTTTGTGACACAGGATTTGCCTTCCGTGAATCCGTGCTGGTTGGCATTTATACTCCTGTTCCGTTCCAGGTGCTCCACCACTCTCCTCCTGATAATCTTCTCCATAATTTTGCATACTATACACGTCAATGACACAGGTCTATAGTTTAGTGCCTCTTTTCTGTCTCCTTTTTTGAAAATGGGAACTACATTTGCCGTCTTCCATACCTCAGGTAGTTGCCCAGTTTCCAGGGATGTGTTGAAGATTGTGGTAAGTGGCATGCACAACATATCTGCTCCCTCTCTAAGGACCCACGGAGAGATGTTGTCCGGTCCCATTGCCTTTGAGGTACCGATGTCCCTTAGCAGTTTCTTCACCTCCTCCTTATCTGTATGTATGTCGTCCAACACTTGTTGGTGTATTCCTTGCTGGTGTCCCCATCTGGTCTGTCCCCCCAGAGTCCTTCCTGTCTCTACTGTAAATACTTCCTTAAATCTCGTGTTGAGCTCCTCACATACCTCTTGATCGTTTCTTGTGAGTTCTCCACCTTCTTTCCTCAGCCTTATCACCTGGTCCTTGACTGTTGTCTTCCTCTAATGTGGTTATACAGCAGTTTCGGGTCAGATTTGACTTTCGATGCTATGTCGTTTTCATACTGTCGCTGGGCCTCCTCCTTATCTGCGCATACTCGTTTCTGGCTCTTCTACTAATCTCCTTGTTTTCCTGGGTCCTATGCCTCCTGTACCTTTTCCATTCTCTGTTGCACTTAGTTTTTGCCTCCCTACACCTTCTGCAAACCAAGGACTCGTTTTGGTCTTCCTATTATTTCTGTTTCCCCTTGGGAACAAAACTTTCCTCTGCCTCCTTGCACTTTGTTGCCACATATTCCATCATCTCGTTTACTGATTTTCCTACCATTTCTCTGTCCCACTGAACCTCCTGCAGGAAGTTTCTCATACCTGTGTAGTCCCCCTTTTATAGTTTGGCCTGTCCCCTTCAGTTCCTGTTACCTTCTCCACTTGTAACTCTACTATATAGTCAAAACTCAGAACCACATGATCGCTAGCTCCAAGGGGCCTCTCGTAAGTGATGTCCTCAATGTCTGAACTGCTCAGGGTGAACACAAGATCCAGTCTTGCTGGCTCATCCTCCCCTCTCTCTCTGGTTGCGTCCCTAACTTGTTGATGCATGAGGTTTTCAGTACCACATCCATCATCTTGGATTTCCATGTATCAAGACCCCTTTGTGGCTCCAGGTTTCCCAGTCCCAGTCTCCCTCTGTGTGTGTGTGTGTGTGTGTGTGTGTGTGTGTGTGTGTGTGTGTGTGTGTGTGTGTGTGTGTGTGTGTGTGTGTGTGTGTGTGCGTGTGAGTGAGTGTGAGTGTGTGTGTGTGTGAGTGTGTGTGTGTGTGTGTGTGTGTGCGCGAGTGTGTGAGTGAGTGAGTGTGTGTGTGTGTGTGTGTGTGTGTGTGTGTGTGTGTGTGTGTGTGTGTGTGAGTATGTGTATGTGAGTGTGTGTGTGTGTGTGTGTGTGTGTGTGTGTGTGTGTGTGTGTGTGGGTGTGTGTGTGTGTGTGTGTGTGCGTGTGTGTGTGAGTGTGTGAGTGTGTGTGTGAGTGTTTGTGTGTGTCTGTGTGTGTGTGTGTGTGTGTGTGTACTCACCTGTTAGCACTCACCTAGTTGAGGTTGGGGCGGGGTCGAGTCCGAGCTCCTGGCCCGCCTCTTCACTGATCACTACTAGGTCCTCTCCCTCTCTGCTTCCTGAGCTTTGTCATACCTCTTCTTAAAACTATGTATGGTTCCTGCCTCCACTACTTCACTTGCTAGGCTATTCCACTTCATGACGACTCTATGACTGAAGAAATATTTCCTAACGTCCCTGTGACTCGTCTGAGTCTTCAGCTTCCAGTTGTGACCCCTTGTTTCTGTGTCCCCTCTCTGGAACATCCTATCTCTGTCCACCTTGTCTATTCCCCTGCAGTATCTTGTATGTCGTTATCATGTCTCCCCTGACCCTTCCTGTCCTCCAGTGTCGTCAGTCCGATTTCTCTAACCTTTCCTCGTAATGACATTCCCTGAGCTCTGGGACTAGCCTTGTTGCAAACCTTTATACTTTCTCTAACTTCTTGTGTGTGTGTGTGTGCGTGTGTGTGTTTGAGTGTGCGTGTGCGTGTGCGTGTGTGTGTGTGTGTGTGTGTGTGTGTGTGTGTGTGTGTGTGTGTGTGTGTGTGTGTGTGTGTATGTTTGTGTGTTTGTAATAATTTTAATTCTTGCATGTAGTGTTAATTTCTCCAAACCTTTGAGATAATTACCCGACTTTGGTCATTATAAACTCTGTTCAATCACAATAAATTACTGTACAGGTACATCTCAGAATGTACAATTAACGGAGTATCGTACCTCGTGATTTAGTACAGTGTGAGATGTAACTGTATAATGAATATTGAGTAATAACCGAGTAAGAGAATGTTCCTCATAACTGACAAGAGAAAATAAGAATTATTATAACGGACAATGATGATAGTATTGATTATAATTGATAAAGATGATGATGACGATGATGATGGCTATCATAATATACGATGATAATGGTCATGACAGTGAAGACATAAACAAGAGAGGGTTGTGAGGCAGCACCTGTGCTCGCCGACGCTAAGATTATAAACAGTGCGAGTGCATACATTTCCACCTGCGAACGACCCGTAACGACCCCATCTATAACTACATGTTGTCGTACGACCTCGTTAAAGAGGGGGACGTCGTTAAAATGAGTCCGGTGATGCGTCCACGATCGAATAAACGCACCATGGACACCGTTAACTGATATTTTACTACTTTCGCCAATGTCGTATAAGGCAGAAACATGGGCAGGGAGAAATTCTGGCGAGATTTAGGGAAATTATACTTATTTTTTTCAATATTCTCCCCCCCCCATCTCCTTTCCCTAAATGGCAAATTCTTTATTGCCTCTACTTTGATAAATACAGACAATGTTGCAAGGTAATACTTGACTTTATTTCCTTTTATTTAGGGATTGTCTTTCAACTTAGGAGAAACACGAACCTCTTACGAGTAAATTCCTGAGTATTTTGAGGAAATTCCATAATTCCTAAGGGGTATCCGGCGATATGCTACATAATTTCTGGGGGACTTCCTGTGCGATTTCATGGAAATTCTTTCAGATTACGAGGATTCGATGGATTTAATCAGGATATTTGGATAATTCTGAGAGATCCATGGTAATTAAATTTGTTAGATGGAAGGTATTTGACAAAGAGACACGAGTGAGTGAGAGAGAGAGAGAGAGAGAGAGAGAGAGAGAGAGAGAGAGAGAGAGAGAGAGAGAGAGAGAGAGAGAGAGAGAGAATGGAGTATGAGGGCAAAGAGGAGAAGCAGGATAAAGAGGTGGAGGAGGGAAAGGAAAAGAATTAAGAGGGGAAAGTGGAGGAGGAGGAGGAAGGACAGAGACAGCAGCACCATCACTAGCCCTACCAGCACCACCAGCACTACCACCATCACAACTACTACCACCACCTTCACAAAGCATCACCCCACCACAACCACTCACCACAACCCATCACCACCACCCACCAGTACTAGCAGCACCAGCACCAACCACCCCCTTACCACCCCCAACCCCCAACCACCCCCAACCACCCCCTTACCAGAGTCATCGACACCGAAAGATGATGACAACAAATACAGTGATGGTAATGACGATGATGAACCACCGTTTTGTGTGTGTGTGTGTGTGTGTGTGAGAGAGAGAGAGAGAGAGAGAGAGAGAGAGAGAGAGAGAGAGAGAGAGATGATGATGATGATGCAGTCAGGACAATCAGATACTTGAGTGAGACGCATGGGAGTGTGGAGTAGCAAGGTAGCGTCCTGCTGGGCACTTAGACGACACAAAGGAAGGCACCTTCATTGAATACAAGCAACTCTCTTTGTTACTCGCACAGCCTCACTGATTCAGCAAATTTGTCACTAGATTTAATAACAGTTGAAAGAGATGCAAATCTGAAATGGAGAGAGAGAGAGAGACAGAAAAAGACAGAGAGAGAGTAGAGAGGGAGGGAGGAAAGCGACGTAGGACAATAAAAGAGGATGCGAGAAAGGAAGCTGAGTTAAAAGGATGAAAGCAAGATGCGGAGATAGACGAGGAATGATAAGCAAAGGTAAAAAGAGAGAAAACAGAAGAAATGTACTAAAGAAATGAAAGGAGTGTATAGAGTGAAAAGAAAGGGGTGGGGAGGGTGAAAGAGAAAAGAGCAACAACAGCAACAGTAAGAGGTTTCGACATAACAACAGATGTAAATCCAGAAACCAGACGGTGTTCTCTTCACTGGAGAGTTTTCTAAGCTCGCCTTTATGAAACCCGTCTCATGCATTCGCATTCATAACTGGACATCATAACTGGACATCATAACTGGACATCATAACTGGACATCATAACTGTACATCATAAATGGACACGCAAACAGGATGACCACCTCGTAAAGAAAAGGTATGTCCAAAACATCTTAAATATGTTTCAGGATTGCTTCCCCTCATCTCCAGAATAAACATTAAGAATACGTACAGGATATCATTTGATATTTCATATTTATTTAGCATTATCCCCACTGGCGCCCCTATTGACATACTTAAAAGGAAAAATCACCACTGACACGAACCTACCAACTTCCTTGTCAGGACTTCATGAAGTTAACTAAGCCAAGCTTCGCCATGACCGTGGGTAGCGCCCTACTTATCAACATCGTCGTCGAAAACCCAGAGATTGAAAATTTCTACTCTGTTCCAAAATTTCTCGAATAGGTATGCGCTTACGTAATTAAAGCCTTCCCACGGAAATCTTCACTTTCCATCGTACTTCATTCGAGAGTGTAAGCGCAGGATACAGACTATCCCATATGCCACTCCCACTGTTAAAACCACTATGAAAGTCTTAGTTCTGTCGTGTGGTGACGTGGCTTACTGGCAACAACATAAATGTAGGTACCACAACCTCTACCGCTATCAAAGACGAAGCGACCCTTCGTCTCTCCACCGGCTTCTGGAGCTGGAGTCTACATCATCCTGTGCACACAATGCGATACGAAATGTGTAGAAGAAACAGAGGAGCCAGTCGACCAGTCTTAGTGAACACAAGTACACATGTACTTGTGGTGACCAGAGCAGCGCCTGTGTTCTCACTGGGATATTTAAGACCATCCACTGAATTAGAGAGACGCCCAGTTAATCTTCACCGAACTTCAATTTATGCTTAGAAGCCTTATTATTGCTTTTTCTAACACTGTAGAGCAAAAAGGCAGCTATAGTACCTCTACCGCTCTAATCCCCATGACACTTGACAACCCTTCCCCACGCCCACACTACCACACAACAATTCGGTGACCTCTCTTCCTTCAAGCTTTCCACCCGAAATAACATCTTGTTATACCTGAACACTCTTAACTCACCTGTTACCTCCGATATATATATATATATATATATATATATATATATATATATATATATATATATATATATATATATATATACACAGTGTTTAATGTACTCAGTGTATCATTGGAAAGAACAAGGTCCTGACAGGGAATCGTTACCTGTTGGAACGACTCAAGTATTGGCACACGTATTCTCGTCCTCAACCTGTCTCTGTCATGCATCTAACAGCTACCAAAACAAGCATATTACAACGTGACTTCATAAACAATTTGCAGTACTAAAGTTACAATGAAATTTACTCCTGAACATAACGGAAACTGCAATTGAAGTTGCAATATTTAATTTCATTTTTGCATATAAAAACTGTACTCTACGGTAAAGAAAGGTGGACTCATAAACTATTAAATATTTATATAAAACTTTCGTGAAAATACCAGCTTTAAATATTATTTAAAAATTGAGGGAAAACACAATAAAATTTTTGCTTTAAAATGCTGTTCAAAAATGGAATCCAAATCATCGCAGAGTTTACACACAAAATTCAAAACCTTTTTCTCGCTTTCGCACCAAGCTCTTTCAGATCATAAATCATTTAGTGGAGAGCAGGTAGAGGGAGAGGGAGAGGGAGAGAGAGAGAGAGAGAGAGAGAGAGAGAGAGAGAGAGAGAGAGAGAGAGAGAGAGAGAGAGAGAGAGAGAGAGAGAGAGAGAGAGAGAGAGAGAGAGAGAGAGAGAGAGAGAGAGAGAGAGAGAGAGAGAGAGAGAGAGAGAGAGAGAGAGAGAGAGAGAGAGAGAGAGACACACAGATGGCTCCAACTTCATCCTGTTCCGTACTTGTATGTCTCATAACAATAAAAATTCTTTCAAATGAGCTGATGTAGGTAACAGCTCTTAGCTTGTCAATAAAGCTAGGGATCCTTAACCTTGTCAAACCCTGTGTAAAAAAAAAGAGAGACAGAGACAGAGAGACAGACAGAGAGACAGACAGACAGACAGAGAGACAGACAGAGACAGAGAGGGAGAGAGAGAGAGAGAGAGAGAGAGAGAGAGAGAGAGAGAGAGAGAGAGAGAGAGAGAGAGAGAGAGAGAGAGAGAGAGAGAGAGAGTAGTTCTCCATGGAACGGAATCAGCAAGACATCCTATTGGGGCAAGAGTTCCACAAGGAAGCGTGCTGGGACCATAGTTATGGAATGTCTACTTCAATGACCTTCTTCATCTCATCCCAGAATCCCATGCATATGCAGACGACTGTACACTGACATTCACTTATCCAAGAGAAGAAATGCCAGCTGCTCTAAGCTACATCAATCACCAGCTAAGAGTTATATCAGCTTGGGGAAATAGATGGCAAGTAACATTTGCACCTGAGAAAACGCAAATGATGATCGTCTCTAGGCACCATGAAAGTAATGCTGGTGCAATAGTAAGGATGAATGGGAGGGTGTTGGCACCTGGAGAAGAAGTTGATATCCTTGGGGTGAAATTTGACTCCAAACTAACCATGAAGAACCATGTTGTAAATCTTGTAAATAAGGCAGCCAGGAAGCTTACAGCACTTCGCCGTATCTCGCATCTGCTTGACAGTAGGGTTGCAAGATTCTGTATGAGGCACAAGTAGGCTCACACCTTGAATATGAAAGACTTTCTTGGTTTGCCTGCCCCTCCCTCCCCCTCTCATCTGCGACTGCTTGACAGAGTAGAGAACAGAGCAAGACGTCTCCTCTCTCGCCTGGACCCATCCTGGATAGATCTGTCATTTCAGCAGAGCCTTCAACACAGGAGAGATGTGGGTGGGCTTGCTGTTATGTACAAGGCCAATATTGTCAAAGTACCACACTTGGATCCACTTGGAGGACAGCGTGAAACAAGCTTTTATGCCACAAGACGGGCAGAAAGCAGCAACTTCACTCTGGCTGTACCCTTCTCCAGAACATCACTCCATCTGAGATCATATATACCCAGGATGACTCGAGTATGGAACACATTCGTACAGCATTATGATGTCAACGAGATAAAATCAATTGATCAAATGAAAATGCTGGCCCACAGATGGCTCCAACTTCATCCTGTTCCCTACTTGTATGTTTCATAACAATAAAAATGCTTTCAAATGAGCTGATGTAGGTAACAGCTCTTAGCTTGTCAATAAAGTTAGGAATCCTTAACCTGTAAATAGCTTGTCAATAAAGCTAGGGATCCTTAACCTAATCTTGTCAAACCTTGTGTAAAAGAGAGAGAGAGAGAGAGAGAGAGAGAGAGAGAGAGAGAGAGAGAGAGAGAGAGAGAGAGAGAGAGAGAGAGAGAGAGAGAGAGAGAGAGAGAGAGAGAGAGAGAGAGAGAGAGAGAGAGAGAGAGAGAGAGAGAGAGAGAGAGAGAGAGAGAGAGAGAGAGAGAGAGAGAGAAACAGACAGACAGACAGACAGACAGAGACAGACAGACAAATAGACAAATAGACAGACAGACAAACGGTGAATGTACTAAATGCTTATGCACATGCCAGCTTCCTCCACTATACATATCTTCCTAACTTCAGCTATACCTAACCCACTGTTTTAGTTGGTGACTTAAATGTCAGACGCAGAAGGTTGAGGGTGTTCACCATCACAAGTACTAATCGTAGGAAATAAAATTTCGCTTTTAGAAGCATGATAATAGTTTCCAAAACCATGAACAAGACACCACAACGCACTACTCTGATGATTGTGTGACGTTTGACCACTCACTCACAGTACTCACTGTGGATGGTTCCACTATACCCCGCCTCCTCCTGCTTTGCCTCACCTGACTACAGTATATAAGCCACGTCTACGGCCCTATGCTGCACATTCTACAAGATTGATGGACTGAACACATAGACTCCAGGCTGAGGGACTGATTACCTCAAACTCCTCCTCTCCTTACACCTTTCTGCTTTGTATTGGAGTGATAAAGCCACTGTGTGGCGAAACGTTGCCTCAATGAAGATTCCCGTATGTTGCATAAGTGTCTCAATCTTCAACTTGCCTTTTTAAAACCATTTATCACACTCCGTTTTACTTTTGGTAATAAAACAAGACTTTATCACCTCTCCAGAACCAATTTCAAGTAATTTGAGAACAGCTCTTCCTCAAATGCTCCGCGTTAAATAATACCTACAACTGAGCTGCCTCTGTTGTCCCCATCCGCCTCCCCTCCTGCGACCAAGCCTGCTGCTTCCACCAACTAAGAACGATACATTCTCGTCCTCACACTACCCCTTCCCCCTGTTTCTCCAGTCCGCCCAACGAGTTCCTAGCTGCTGGGTTAAGCCCTGGCACTATCTCTTCTACTCATAACCTTCCTCTTACCAATCTACTCTTTCCCAATCCCTACTTCCACGTTCACCCCACAAGGGTCTTACTTAACCTTTCTTGGCTTGGCTTATCTTGGGCTTACGTGTGCAGTAGTTTCTTTGCAATCGTGTTACGATTTCGTGAGTCAGGTTAACATATTTCCTAAGATGTCTGGTCGGGGTCTGGTTTGAGCGGGGACGGGCAGGATGGGGCAGGTCCGGCAGGAGGAGCTTGTCTGCCAATCACAACTTCTGCCCACTATTGTGGAAACATTTAACCTCAGGGCGTCCTCAATTCCTTCCAATATATTTTTTTTTTATTTTTTTATGTCTTCCTTTGCACAACCTTTTATCGGACCGGTGCTCCAGTCTCTTTCTTCCGTTTTCTTCATATTCTCTTCACTCTATTAATCATTTCTCTAATAATCCCTTAATTTTCTTTGATTCGATTTAACCAATCAAACACAGAGTAGTGGTAAATAGAGTCTAAGTCGAAGGCTGCCACAGTGAAAAGCTCTGTTCCACAAGGCACAGTACTTACCCCCATCCTGTTCCTCATTCTCATGTCAGGCATACACAGAGATGTAAACCACAGAACCGTGTCATCCTTTGCAGACGATACTAGAATCTGCATGAGGCTGTCATCCGCTGAGGAAACAGTAAATCTCCAAGCTTATATAAACCAGTTTTTCCAATGGGCAACGGAAGACATTATGATGTTAAATGAGGACAAATTTCAAGTGCTCCGTTATGGAAAACCTGAGGAAATAATAGCTAGAGCTGATACTACGAACTCTAATCACACAATAGAGCGGAAAAGTAATGTGAAGGACCTGGGAGTGGCAATGTCTGAGGATCTCATCTTCAAGGATATCAACTATGCCACTATCACATCTGCGAAGAAAAGGATAGGATGGATAATGAGAATCTTTAAAACAAGGAATGCCAAGCCAGTGATGATCCTTTTCAAATCACTGGTTCTCTCTAGGCTGGAATACTGCTGTAAACTAACAGCTCCATTCAAGGAAGGTAAAATCGCTTGGAATCACTTGACCTGTGCTCACCGGAGCGCATGCGAAAGAGACACATCATAATATACACTTGGAAAATCCTAGAGGGACTGGTTCCAAATCTGCACACAGAAATCGCTCCCTACGAAAGCAAAAGACTGGGCAGACGGTGAAACATCCCCCCAGTGAAAAGTAGGGGTGCCATTAATACACTAAGAGAAAACACAGTAAGTGTACGGGGCCCAAGACTGTTCAACAGCCTCCCACCAAGCATAAGGGGAATTAACAGCAAACCCCTGGCTGTCTTCAAGAGGGAACCGGACAGATATCTAAAGTCAGTACCCGACTAGCCGGGCTGTGGTTCATACGTTGGACTACGTGCGGCCAGTAGTAACAGTCTGGTTGATCAGGCTGTGATCCACCAGCAGGCCTGGGCTGCGAGGGCGGTGACCCCCGGAAAACCCTCCAGATATATTTGTATTTTCGACTTTCTTAAGTTGTCCATGTTAAAGATGGCGACGAGCCTCTGTTGTGACAGCTTATTCCGCGTTGAACTGTGCCTCAATAAGATACCGAGTTGCTTTAGTTAATATCTTGCTGTGCTGTACTCGTGGCTGCTCTGAGAGAACCTTTTCCTTGATTTATTCTCTGTCTGTCTGTCTGTCTCTGTCTCTCTCTCTGTCTGTCTGTCTCTCTCTCTGTCTGTCTGTCTGTCTGTCTGTCTGTCTGTCTGCTCTGCTCTGTCTGTCTGCTCTGGTTCGTCTGCTGTCTGTCTCTCTCCCTCTCTGTCTGTCTGTCTGTCTGTCTGTCTGTCTGTCTGTCTGCCCGTCTCTCGTCTCTCTCTCTCTCTCTCTCTCTCTCTCTCTCTCTCTCTCTCTCTCCCTCTCTGTCTCTCTCTCCCTCTCTGTCTGTCTGTCTGTCTCTCTCTCTCTCTCTCTCTCTCTCTCTCTCTCTCTCTCTCTCTCTCTCTCTCTCTCTCTCTCTCTCTCTCTCTGTCTCTCTGTCTCTCTCTCTCTCTCTGTCTCTCTGTCTCTCTCTCTGTCTCTCTGTCTCTCTCTCTCTCTCTCTCTCTCTCTCTCTCTCTCTCTCTCTCTCTCTCTCTCTCTCTCCATCTCGTAGGACACTGAGATAGGAAGTCTGGTAATGGACTCACATTAGTTGCTCTCAGCACTCGTAGCATGTGTTATCTCACCTACCCATAATACATTGTTGTGGCTGAAAATATTACACACACCTGCTTGACGCTCGTGTCTGGATGAGTGGACAGGTGGCCGGCAGGGAGGCTACAGCAGGCGGTGGAAGGATAGATGATGGGAGTGTAAAAGCAGGATGTATAAAAAAGGGAAAGGCGGGTGATGGAGTGAGGTGGTAATATGTGGTGGTTGTGGTGAAGACTTATGGTGGTAGTAGTGGAGGTGGTGGTGAAGACTTATGGTGGTAGTAGTAGTGGTGGTGGTGAAGACTTATGGTGGTAGTAGTGGTGGTGGTGGTGAAGACTTATGGTGGTAGTAGTGGAGGTGGTGGTGAAGACTTATGGTGGTAGTAGTGGTGGTGGTGGTGAAGACTTATGGTGGTAGTAGTGGTGGTGGTGGTGGTGAAGACTTATGGTGGTAGTAGTGGAGGTGGTGGTGAAGACTTATGGTGGTAGTAGTGGTGGTGGTGGTGAAGACTTATGGTGGTAGTAGTGGTGGTGGTGGTGAAGACTTATGGTGGTAGTAGTGGTGGTGGAGGGAGGTAGTAGTTCGTCTCCCACCGACTTCCAGTACCCAGTCACTATGGAAGCCAGAGGTCCACGTACATAATGCAAACACTTCACAAACATTGATACTAGTGGACATTGCTTCTCTCAAATACTGGTGCTACTATACACTGGTTCTCACAAACACTGGTGCTACTGTACATTGGTTCTAACAAACACTGGTGCTACTGTACACTGGTTCTCACAAACACTGGTGCTACTGCACATTGGTTTTCACAAACACTGGTGCTACTGTACATTGGTTCTCACAAACATTGGTGCTACTGGACACTGGTTCTCACAAACACTGGTGCTACTGGACATTGCTTCTCACAAACATTGGTGCTACTGTACACTGGTTCTCACAAACACTGGTGCTACTGGACACTGGTTCTCACAAACACTGGTGCTACTGTACACTGGTTCTCACAAACACTGGTGCTACTGTACACTGGTTCTCACAAACACTGGTGCTACTGTACACTGGTTCTCACAAACACTGGTGCTACTGTACAGTGGTTTTCACAAACACTGGTGTTACTGTACACTGGTTCTCACAAACACTGGTGCTACTGTACACTGGTTCTCACAAACACTGGTGCTACTGGACATTGCTTCTCACAAACACTGGTGCTACTGTACACTGGTTCTCACAAACACTGGTGCTACTGTACACTGGTTCTTACAAACACTGGTGCTACTGTACACTGGTTCTCACAAACACTGGTGCTACGGACACTGGTTCTCACAAACACTGGTGCTACGGACACTGGTTCTCACAAACACTGGTGCTACTGCACACTGGTTCTCACAAACACTGGTGCTACTGTACACTGGTTCTCACAAACACTGGTGCTACTGCACACTGGTTCTCACAAACACTGGTGCTACTGCACACTGGTTCTCACAAACACTGGTGCTACGGACACTGGTTCTCACAAACACTGGTGCTACTGGCACCTTGGTTCTTCAAACAAACACTGGTGCTACTGCACACTGGTTCTCACAAACACTGGTGCTACTGTACACTGGTTCTCACAAACACTGGTGCTACGGACACTGGTTCTCACAAACACTGGTGCTACTGCACACTGGTTCTCACAAACACTGGTGCTACTGTACACTGGTTCTCACAAACATTGGTGCTACTGGACACTGGTTCTCACAAACATTGGTGTTACTGGACACTGGTTCTTACAAACATTGGTGTTACTGGACACTGTTTCTCAAAAACATTGGTGTTACTGGATACTGGTTCACACAAACACTGGTGCTACTGAACACTGGTTCTCACAAACATTGGTGATACTGGACACTGGCTCTCACAAGCACTGGTGTTACTGGACACTGGTTCTCACTGGCTTGGTGCACTCACATGGTTAAATCACAAACATTGGTGTCTGTCGGCTCAAAACTGTACACTGGTTCTCACAAACACTGGACACTGGTTCTCATACTGGTGCTACAGAATGTCCTCTCTGTCTTCATCTCTACACAAGTATGACTCAGGGTCAGGTTTAAGCTACCATATAACTTCCCTTAAAGTCACTTGACACTAAAGAAACAATCGTGCCGCTGCTGCTGCTTTTTACATTTTCCGCCGAGGGACATGTCGTAGTCCTGTAGATTTTGCATTTATGGAAAGCGTTAAACCCCTATGGGTCACTCTGGTGGAGGCTTGATCCACCAAGACAAACGTGTTGCAGTTTAACAAACGCTTATCCCGTCTCTCTGAGAGCTTCAATATTCCCATGTCCGCTGTTTAACTTTGGGGAATATAATATTAATAGTAATAATAATCTTTATTTCTCTACAAGTACATGTGCAAGGTATACAGTCCTAGTTGACATCAATGACATACTACTGTATAGAAAGCCCCTTGTTATGCAGAGCAATTCGGGCAAATTAGGTCAATTTTGTCCTCAGGATGCGACCCACACCAGTTCACTAACACCCAGGCACCCAGTTTAGTGATAGGTGAACAGGGACAGCAGATTTAAGGCAATATTTTCTAATGTTGTCACCCGTACCGGGGATCCAAGCACGGACCTCAGTGTGAGAGGTGAGTGCGCGCTAGCAAGCTAGTTACGGGTCACCGTAGAACTGACCATGCACACGATGTCTAGATACGGGTAAAATATATCAATAAAACATTTTCTTCATACGGGATAAAAATTTATATAACAAAAATTATATAGCAGATGTTAGAGGTGATATATAGATGTTTATCACGGGTAGTGACAGATGCCGTCGCCACAGGAAGATCAAAAAGAAACTGAGAACAGAGCACCTGCAGTAGTCCTCAGGTTTGACTTGTGTGTTTTTCTTAGAGTGTGATGAGTGAGTTTGTCTTAGAGTGGGAAGCACTTTTGTCCTTGTGTGTGTGGGTGAGTCCTGAAGTGTGAAGAGGGACAGAGGGAGCTGATTATTGGATAGATTTAGTGACAGATGGAGAGAAAATAGGTGAGGGATGGAGAAAGGAAATGAAGGAGTAAGAGAAAGGTTGAGAGAGAGAGGTAAGGGATGGATGGGAGGCAGAAAAGGAGGGGATGGGTGAGAGGCAGGGATGGTATAGATGAATTGACTAGAGAGAGAGAGAGAGAGAGAGAGAGAGAGAGAGAGGTGACTTCAACCAACACCTTACAGAGGGACTTTGATGATCTACTTGCAGTATTTGACATGAGAAACTTTGTTGATTTCCCTTCTCACATCTCTGGCTCCTCCCTTGACTCAGTAGTGAGTGATCTGGCAGAAGGCATAGTCACTTGTCAACCCCTCGGCTACGTTGGATCGTCTGACCACAAGGCTGTTTTTACGACACTTAAGATCCCAACAGAACGAGGTGAGGAGTCCACACGCACAACCTGGCTATGGGAAAGAGGTAATTGGCCAGCCCTTTGCTCTGAGCTCGCCACCACCGATTGGAATGTTCTTCTCCAAGGGGATGTTGACAACCAAGTGAAAGTCTTCACTGGAAACATCCTTAATCTACAACAAGAACACATTCCTCACCGGCAATATGTGACGAAGCCTACAGATCAGCCTTGGTTTGGCTTTCGTTGTAGAGAGGCTGCTACTGCTAAGTACAAAGCATGGCGAAGGTATAAGAGACATCCTACCACCTGTAACAGGAACTTGCACAGGCAAGCCTGTAGGCATATGGGTGACGTTCAAAAGTGGGCCATTGCTAAATGGGAAGTGGACACTAAAAGAAAGCTAGCATCAGGTAGGGTAGGCTCCAAAACCTGGTGGTCCCTGGTCAAGGACAGACAAGGTTATCTGCCTGATGAACTCATTCCACCTCTAAATCGACAGGATGGGACCACCTCTACTAGTAGTCAAGAGAAGGCGGACCTTTTTGCTGAACACTTTGCTACCAAAATGCAAGTTCCTGATCCAGCAAGGGACCCTCCTTGGCTAGCTGCAAGAACTGTGTCAAAACTGTCAGTGGTGACAATAAGGCAGGTGGAGGTGCATTTCCTTCTTAAATCGCTTGACCAAGAAAAGGCTGTGGGCCCAGACAAGTTGAGCCCAAGATTGCTGAGAAGATATGCAGACCAGCTAGCAGCACCTCTAACTCGCATCTTTCAGCACTGACTAGTACAGTGTAAATGACCCTCTCTGTGGAAAGAGGCAAATGTAGTCCCTGTTCACAAAAAGAAGAGCAGAGCAGAAATCAGCAACTACAGACCAGTGTCACTCCTGTCAATCACTGGTAAGATCCTTGAGACAATAATATCAAAACAAATGACAGAGTTTTTTGACTACCACTCACTACTTTGTGATCGTCAATATGGCTTCAGGAAAGGTTACTCTGTTGCTGATCTGTTGTTAAACCTCTCCACTAAGTGGCACCAGTCACTGGATGAATCCAAAGTCAGCTGTGTGGTAGCACTGGACATTGCTGGCGCTTTCGACCGGGTGTGGCACCAGGGCCTCTTAGCAAAACTTCAAGCACTGGGAATTGCAGGCTCTACGCTATGTCTCCTCAGTGATTACCTTCATGGTAGATCTCTGACAACCTCAAATTCTACGACTTCAAGGGTGATGGACTGATTACATCGTCTTCACATCTCTACTGTTCCTGCCTACTTTCCGTATTCGATTGAAGAAGCCTACTGTGTAGGCGAAACGTTTCGGAATAAAGTTGCCTAATTGTTGCCTATGTGTCTTACCTACCAACCTGTCGGTACTGTATACCATTTTGATGTTCATCTTATCAGACACTGCAACACATGGCATCTTGGTACAGAAAACACCTTGGACAACCTTTTCAAGTGAGAATTGTTGGATCTGAGAGGGACATGACCTCTCAGTGGCTACATTCTCACTACTACTACTCTGCACCTCTCCTTCCGACAGTATTTAAGTCTCTGCACTGTCGCTTTATCTTCAGATAGTTCCTGACTATGGAACTGAACTTCTCCAGGCTGAGGGACTGACAACCTCAAATTCTACGACTTCAAGGGTGATGGACTGATTACATCGTCTTCACCTCTCTACTGTTCCTGCCTACTGAAGGAGAGTAGAAGTTTGAGGTAATCAGTCCCTCAACCTGGAATCGATGTGTTCAGTCCATCACTCTTGTAGGAAGTGCAGCACAGGGCCAGAGAGGTGGCTTATATACCGCAGTATATAAGCTTATATACCGCAGTATATAAGCCACCTCTCTGGCCCTATGCTGCACTTCCTACAAGAGTGATGGACTGAACACATCGATTCCAGGTTGAGGGACTGATTACCTCAAACTTCTACTCTCCTTACCCATCTCTACTTTGTATTGGACTGATGAAGCCACTGTGTGGCGAAACGTTTCTTCAATAAAGATTCCCATGTGTTGCATAAGTGTCTCAATTCTTCATGCAGATCATAATAATTTATCCGACTTCTCTGATTTTGCCCTTGACTGAGTGTATTATTTAATCTCTCAGTTAGAAACGTTGTTTATGTAACTTCTCAAAGATTTATTGCCAAATAATAATATTTACTGCCGTCCATTGTGTTACGTAGTCACTAGGTTGAACTCTGATCTTAAGATACTTTTTTTGCAGTTCTTGGGCATATGAAAATTATTTTCATAGCTAGACTCAGTTCCTGCTAAAGTTTCTTGATTTTTGTTTTAGCAGGAGTTAAGTGTACAAAAGCAGTGTAATCTAGAACACAGCTGACACATATGTATATATATATATATATATATATATATATATATATATATATATATATATATATATATATATATATATATATATATATATATATATATATATATATATATATATATATATATATATATATATATATATATATATATATATATATATATATATATATATATATATATATATATATATATATATATATATATATATATATATATATATATATATATATATATATATATATATATATATATATATATATATATATATATATATATATATATATATATATATATATATATATATATATATATATATATATATATACAATGTTCATCACACGAAGTACTGACACTGATTCTTTATTTTGGTACCATGACATTGCTCTAAGCTGTTCTTACAAAGTTGTGTTATTTTATCAACAGCCATCTTCTTGCTTTTCTTTCCAACATACACGCCTCAATATTTACACCAAAACTCCTCCACCAACTGTGTTAACATTCTGGAGAAAGAAGCTGTAAGTGACGCCCTCCTACCCCACACAAGTCTCCAGCGTATTTGTTGTATTTCATTACTGTGGATTAATTAATCACTAATCTAATCGTGCATTTAATACACGACAACCTAATCGAACCAAACATAGCCTAACCTAACCAATCCTAGCATAACCTAACCAATCCTAGCCTAACATAACCAATCTTAGCCTAACCTAACCAATCCTAGCATAAACTACCCAATCCTAGCCTAACCTAACCAATCCTAGCCTAACCTAACCAATCCTAGCACAACCTAACCAATCCTAGCACAACCTAACCAATCCTTGCATAAGATAACCAAACATAACCTAACATAACCTAACCATATTTAACCCGACATAGCCTACTAAAGAATAACAATGTTAAATTTCCGTATTATGTCAGCTGGAGCAAAAAATGAACTAACGGAGATGAGGTGAAAAAAGCAAACTCTAAATGGAGAAGAGAATGTATCGTAAAGGCCCTAAACCAACCAATCACCCAACCAACCACCCACCTAACCAATCAGCCAACCAACCAACCAAATAACAACTTGCCCTCTTAATGAGATGAAGATTTTTCCTGGCAACATTGAATACATCAGCAATGTGCAGCTGCCATGTTCTGCATGATAGTTACAGGATGGCAACAAAAACTGACTCTTTCCCTGTCACATTCCATCATACAGGATGTGTTGCAATCACAGTGTTGAAATGTGACAGCCTGAGATGGGACACTTCAGTAGTGTCAGTCTGAGCTGGGACACTCCAGTAGTGTCAGGCTGAGCTGGGAGACTTCAGTACTGTCAGTCTGAGCTGGGAGACTTCAGTACTGACAAAGCTGAGAGACTTCAGTAGTGTCAGTGAGGACATATTCCAGTGGTTCACTCAGGTTCAGCAGATTCAGGAACTACAAATGTTTCTTTTAACCGAGCTGAGGTTACTGTTACTTTGCAATTACCTAATGAGAAATAGAGAAGAATACGGGGGAAGTCAGATGATGGGAGGATAGAGAGGGGAGAGGGGCAGAGGAAGGGAGGATAGAGAGGGGAAGGGGCAGAGGAAGGGAGGATATAGAGGAGAGGGGCAGAGGAAGGGAGGATATAGAGGGGAGGGGCAGAGAAAGGGAGGATATAGAGGGGGAGGGGCAGAGGAAGAGAGGATATAGAGGAGAGGGGCAGAGGAAGGGAGGATATAGAGGGGAGGGGCAGAGAAAGGGAGGATATAGAGGGGGAGGGGCAGAGGAAGGGAGCACATAGAGGGGGAGGGGCAGAGGAAGAGAGGATATAGAGGGGAGGGGCAGAGGAAGGGAGGATATAGAGGGGAGGGGCAGAGAAAGGGAGGATATAGCGGGGGAGGGGCAGAGGAAGGGAAGATGTAGAGGGGGAGGGGCAGAGGAAGGGAGGATATGGAGGGGGAGGGGCAGAGGAAGGGAGGATATAGAGGGGGAGGGGCAGAGGACGTGAGGATATAGAGGGGAGGGGCAGAGAAAGGGAGGATATAGAGGGGGAGGGGCAGAGGAAGGGAGGATATAGAGGGGGAGGGGCAGAGGAAGAGAGGATATAGAGGGGAGGGGCAGAGAAAGGGAGGATATAGAGGGGGAGGGGCAGAGGAAGGGAAGATGTAGAGGGGGAGGGGCAGAGGAAGGGAAGATGTAGAGGGGTAGGGGCAGAGGAAGGGAGGATATGGAGGGGGAGGGGCAGAAGAAGGGAGGATATAGAGGGGAGGGGCAGAGGAAGGGAGGATATAGAGGGGAGGGGCAGAGAAAGGGAGGATATGGAGGGGGAGGGGCAGAGGAAGGGAGGATATAGAGGGGGAGGGGCAGAGGAAGAGAGGATATAGAGGGGAGGGGCAGAGGAAGGGAGGATATAGAGGGGAGGGGCAGAGAAAGGGAGGATATAGAGGGGGAGGGCAGAGGAAGGGAAGATGTAGAGGGGGAGGGGCCGAGGAAGGGAGGATATGGAGAGGGAGGGGCAGAGGAAGGGAGGATATAGAGGGGAGGGGCAGAGGAAGGGAGGATATAGAGGGGAGGGGCAGAGAAAGGGAGGATACAGAGGGGGAGGGACAGAGGAAGGGAAGATGTAGAGGGGGAGGGGCAGAGGAAGGGAGGATATAGAGGGGGAGGGGCAGAGGAAGGGAGGATATAGAGGGGAGGGGCAGAGGAAGGGAGGATATAGAGGGGAGGGGCAGAGAAAGGGAGGATATAGAGGGGGAGGGACAGAGGAAGGGACGATGTAGAGGGGGGAGGGGCAGAAAATGGATTATGTTCTCTCTAACATTTGCTGTCGTTTTAGCTGCTGCCACAACTTATGTCACTAAGCTTGACTATCATCATTACTGTGTCATCATTGTAGGCTGTTGACTGATATAATGACTCTAACAACATGCTAATTGCAGAAGCCAGGTATAGATACTAAAAAAATCTGGGAAACAGGGCTTAATGTACAATTGCTATGGATCCCATCACATAATTGGATTACTCCATGATAAAGTTGATATGTTAGCCAAGAAAAGTACAATGAAGGAGAATGTAGAATATAACTTTGGTATATCTGTGTCTAGCATTAGGAATAATATTAGGAGAGAAGTAAATAATGGAAATGATTGTTACAGGGATGCAGTTAGAAGTCTGAGTAGATCTATAACCCACTATGATAACATGAATGTAGATAAGTATGTTTATGGAACAACTTGCAGTATGAACAAACTGACTGATGTTGCAGTGGCCAGGCTTAGGCTTGGTTACAAGTATTTCTGGCAGTTTGGGAGACACACACATGATGATCACACTAAATGCAAAGTTTGTGGCCAACCCTATGGTCACTGTCTTAAACACTGTGTGCTTAATTGTCCACTTATTGAGGAATACAGAGATAGACAGTATAATAACCTATGTGACATGTCAAGGTATCTTAGTAATGAAAATAAAATACCAGATATATTAAGCGAATTTTCTAAATTTGCTTGTAACAGATAAGTGAACTGAAGATAAAAATCTACATGTACTCCTGTTAACCCTTTTGGGGCCTAGTTCCTAGGCATTTTGTGTATCCATATACTCTTGCGCTACCGTCCACAGGATGGATATGGGGTACACAATAAACTAACCACTTCGGTGGCAAAATCTAAAATCTTTTGACGCCTCCTTCTCCTCCTCCTCCTCCTACGCCTTCTCTTCATCATCCTCCTCACACCAACTTTGTTCCACTCCTCACAATGGCTGGCCCGGGAAGTTTCAAGACATCGATAATGTTATCTCTTGGAGGTGTGAAAGTAAGAGAGAGAGAGAGAGAGAGAGAGAGAGAGAGAGAGAGAGAGAGAGAGAGAGAGAGAGAGAGAGAGAGAGAGACGTAATGAATGTGGGTAGTTATCTTAGGGCTCCCCGCCTCAGGATGGACATACACACTCGCCTTCGCTACTCATTTCATTCAAGAGAAAACACTTCTACCATAGGGAGCATACAGCGCCTGGAAAATAGGAGTCATGTGCTGTCGCTGCTTAACTTACACCTGCAACCCTCAAATTTACCTAGGAGTGAACATGTCACTGGGCTTTTCAAAAGACTTGCAGGCTGGAGTTGAATCGTTGCTAGCTGGGCGGGGTCAGTGACCCTCACCCGAAATATGTGGGTGCCTGGATTGTTTCCTAACTGTTGAAGAGTATCAGCCTCCCTGGCACAGATGTTGCAACCACCAGCACTATGGTCTTGTTACAAAGACTGCGAAATACTCCATTCTTGTTGTGGCAAGTGTGTTGAAAAAACCCCACTAAAGAATGAAGAGGGAGGCGTGATAGTCAGAACGTAGAATGTTGGACATTTAAATGTATTAACTATAAAACAATTGGACTTAAAGTTTGGTATAAGGGCTGTAAATTGAACTCAAACAACTGTCGATCTAACCCAGACAACAACAGGGTGAGGCCAGCCATCTTATCACCACCAAACCTGCAGCCCAACCTCAAGGAATTGTAGGGAGCTATTCCCCTCCCCTACTCCTGCAAACTTTTCTGGTGACACCATACTGTCTTCTGCTACACCAAAAGTTTGTGAATGAGCTAAGCATCCTTGCTAGCATACATGGAGCCACTGATCTGCCGCTAATCCCACCTGTGACTTACACCTGTATATGTGAATGGCTCTCACCCCTTCCCAACATATACCTCCACCAGTCAAACTGCCGTCTCACCTGTGACTCCCATATGAATCTGGGAATGAACTAGTCACACAGGCCTTACCTGATGTGGATAATGAATCAGCCATGCCAGAAGCATCACTAAAAGAAGACAGTGTAAATGTAGCACCTGTTAACATGGTTAGTGCTGAAGGCAGGACTAACTCAGCAGTACCTTTCTACGTGAAAGCACCAGACTTATCTGACCACTGTCATGTCTTGTAGAGATAGAACTGACAGTGTCGAACAGATAGTGACGAATTATGTATGGCTAGGCAGTAAATATTGTGCCTTTGTCCACAAAGATGAATTTAGCACAACGTGTAGTACAGAAGCAGATGAATATTAGTTGACAACATTGCCTGAGAATGTGATGACGAAGCGCTGCGAAATGCCGAATATGTGGTCACCCTCAGGGTCACTTGTTTGATCATTGTGCTTCATGTCTGCTTATTGTGGAATATAGAGATAGTAGCATAACCTGTGTAGTCTGTCAAAGTGTTTTACTAATTAGAATAAGATACCAGACATTTTCAGTAAATATCCAAATATCCTAAATTTGTGCAATAAATGACAATCTGTAGACATATGTCCAAAAAAACTGCTGTTAACCCTAGTTAGTTGAATGAAGAACTAAATAGAACAGCCAGGTGGGAGAAGAAATGGAGAATCACAACCAACCCAGACAAGTCCTCATCAGCACCATCGGATGTTTGCCATCAACCACAGAAGACAAAGGGTGCATCTCCATCAGGGGCACCCGAATTGCTATTAGGAATCCAAACAAGATCCTAGGATACTAGATCGACAGATTACTCAACTCTACATCCCACACAACCAAAAAAGTAAACCTAGCTAAAACCCGCCTTGGCCAACTTTATCGATTCAAAGCAGCTCCTCCCCACATCAAACTACACCTGTACAAGATGATGATCAGACCTCTGCTGGAATACCCCTGTGCACCCTTGTCGCTCACAACCAAAACCAACATGCTAAAACTCCAAAGAGTCCAAAACAAAGTCCTCCGCTTCATCACTGGCACCAGACTCAGAGACAGAATCAGGACCGAGGACCTTCACATACAGTAGAGAATCCCCGCAATCAATGTCCGGTTAGATAAACTCACGGAGACAACTATATGACATGCAGGAACTCTATGTGCCTGATAGAGAGAACCTCCCCCCCCAACAAGTGAACTCGACCGACTATACCATTACCACCCCTCCCCACAGAGCCCAAAGAATGACCCTCCAACAAAGAGTTCGACGCTTCATCCACAAGGAGAACTTCCCTCGACCGAAAATCTTAAGCGACCTCCCTGCAGAAGAAGAATGGATACCACCGGAACCATTCTACGTCCTGTAACACGGACTAACGCTCCCCATCTCCGGGTGACCCACTTCTATCAATCTACTCCTCACAACAAACCTTGTTGCACTACAACTACCCTCCAGCAGGACACCACCTCAGTCGCTGCTTAGCCAGCCAACCCCAGGTGAGCAACCAACCACCATCAAAAGACCTGCAACTTCCGCCTGCAGCTTCGGCCTTCTGACCAACCTCTTAAAAAAAAAATTGCACGCAGTATGCATCCTTCCAATTCAGTGGCGCACTGGTATAACAACAATATAGCAGTGTGCGATTGAAGGGTAGGAGACATATCCCACTCATAAAAGCAACCTCTCTATAAATTACTCAGTATGCTCACACGCATATTCAAAATACACTAAAGTGGATAGGCCACTACCCTTTTACAACCCCACCTACCCCTCCTCCCCCCAACCTTTCCTACATTCCATCCTGACCCATCCTTCTTCCTCCCTCCCATCTTACCAAAGCTCTGGTCAGAACCTCGCACCTCGCACCCTAGTTAGTAGACGGTTTGTGTATCCATATGCTTGTGCGCTACCGTCCACAGGACAGATATAGGGTGCATGATAAAGGAGCCGCTCAGGCTGCAACATCTGAACTTTCCTCTCGTATTCTCGCCTCTGACCACCTGAGAGTTCTCTCAGTAATGAAGGTAAACTAACTGCTTCTGGAACTTGCATATGGACAGAACAATGGTTTGTGAGTCAACATTGTCTTGATTGTTTGTTGCAACAATCCTTTGCTGTATATTCGACCGCTGTCCCTGTCCATCCTTAAATAATGTTACCAGTGCTAGAGACAGTTACAAATGCCCCCAAGTTACACACATCCACCCTTAAAAATTCCTCAAGTTATGCACATTCACACTTAGACAATCTAAGGTATTCACACTAACAAACACCTCCTGATAAACAAACCCACACTTACAAACGTCCTAAGTCACAAATATCCACACATAAAAAGTCTCCAAGTTACACACGTCCATACGTGCAATGGCCTCAAGTTACACACATCCACACTTACAATCAAGTTAGGTTACGTACATTCACAATTACAACCATTTTAAGTTACAGTCACACTTACAAACAATACAAGTAACACATAGCCTTACTAACAAACTATCCAAACACACACATCCACACTTACAAACGATCCAAACAACATACGCATCCACACTTACAGACGACCCAAACAACACACACATCCACACTTACAATCAAGTTAGGTTACGTACATTCACAATTACAACCATTTTAAGTTACAGTCACACTTACAAACAATACAAGTAACACATAGCCTTACTTACAAACTATCCAAACACACACACATCCACACTTACAAACGATCCAAACAACACACACATCCATACTTACAAACGATCCAAACAACACACACATCCACATTTACAAACGATCCAAACAACACACACAACCACACTCACAGACGGGGAACTGAGGAAGCAATAAAAGCCGTACAGCTGCCAAGCTGCAGTACCAACACGAGGGAAACATAAACATCTTTGTATTATTGTTTCCTTTACAAACAACTTGCTTGTAAGCAGAAAAACAAAGTATGAAACTGGGTTGTAACCTATGTATGGATTTCTTCTGCATTCATCTTCCACTCTTCCTGATGCCTCTCTTTATTGAGTGTGTCTTTCTCACTGAGACACGAGACATTACTGAACTGATTTCAGGCAGGCTTGAGTGTGGAAGTTACTGTTGTGAGTGGAGGAAAGTCTCCAGTTGTGGCAGGCTTGACTGTGGAAGTTACTGTTGTGAGTGGAGGAAAGTCTCCAGTTGTGGCAGGCTTGATTGTGGAAGTTACTGTTGTGAGTGGAGGAAAGTCTCCAGTTGTGGCAGGCTTGATTGTGGAAGTTACTGTTGTGAGTGGAGGAAAGTCTCCAGTTGTGGCAGGCTTGATTGTGGAAGTTACTGTTGTGAGTGGAGGAAAGTCTCCAGTTGTGGCAGGCTTGACTGTGGAAGTTACTGTTGTGAGTGGAGGAAAGTCTCCAGTTGTGGCAGGCTTGACTGTGGAAGTTACTGTTGTGAGTGGAGGAAAGTCTCCAGTTGTGGCGGGCTTGACTGTGGAAGTTCCTGTTGTGAGAGAAGGGAAGACTCCAGTTGTGGCAGGCTTGCATCTGGAAGTTACTGTTGTGGGTGGAGGGAAGACTCCAGTTGTGGCAGGCTTGGCTCTGGAGGTTACTGTTGTAGATGGAGGACCTCCTCCAACTCAAGCATGAACTACCTCACTGTAGTAAAAGGAAATCAAGACTTAACTGAAGCTTTCATCACACACACACACACACACACACACACACACACACACACACACACACACACACACACACACACACACACACACACACACACACACACACACACACACACTCACGCACACACACACACACACACACACACACACACACACACACACACACACACACACACACACACACACACACACACACACACACTCACGCACACACACACACACACACACACACACACACACACACACACACACACACACACACACACACACACACATACACACACACACACACACACACACATACACACACACACACACACACACACACACACACACACACACACACACACACACACACACACACACACACACACACACACACACACACACACACACACACACACACACACACACACACACACACGCACTTGTGAATGACATGATGGATGGGATAGACTCAGAAGTGTCCCTGTTCGCAGATGATGTGAAATTAATGAGGAGAATTAAATCAGATGAGGATCAGGCAGACCTTCAAAGAGACCTGAACAGGCTGGACACGTGGTCCAGCAGCTGGCTCCTAGAATTTACCCCGCCAAATGCAAAGTCATGAAGATCGGAGAAGGTCAAAGAAGACCGCAGACAGAGTATAGGCTAGGTGGCCAAAGACTGCAAACCTCGCTCAAGGAGAAAGATCTTGGCGTGAGTATAACACCGAGCACGTCTCCGGAAGCACACATCAACCAGATAACTGCTGCAGCATATGGGCGCCTGGCAAACCTGAGATTAGCATTCCGATACCTAAGTAAGGAATCTTTCAAGGCACTGTACACCGTGTACGTCAGGCCCATACTGGAGTATGCAGCACCAGTTTGGAACCCGCACCGGGTCAAGCACGTTAAGAAATTAGAGAAAGTACAAAGGTTTGCAGCAACGTTAGTTCCAGAGCTAAAGGGAATGTCCTATGAAGAAAGGTTGAGGGAAATCGGCCTGACGACACTGGAGGACAGGAGGGATAGGGATAACATGATAACGACATACAAAATACTGCGTGGAATAGACAAGGGTGAGAGGGACAAGATGTTCCAGAGAGGGGACACAGAAACAAGGGGTCACTCTTGGAAGTTGAAGACTCAGATGAGCCACAGGGAAGTTAGGAAGCATTTCTTCAGTCATAAAGTGGTCAGGAAGTGGAACAGTCTGGCGAGCGATGTAGTGGAGGCAGGAACAATACATAGCTTTAAGACGTGGTATGATAAAGTTCATGGAGCAGGGAGAGAGAGGACCTAGTAGTGCCAGCATAGTTGCTGATCCCCTTATATGTGTTGTATAGCATATCATAGTACCATCCATGTGCTTTATAGAGAAGATCCCTAGGCCGAGTGACTGTATGATGTCACGGGATACAGCATGAGTCAGTGAGACAGGCTACCTCGGCCTCAGTAGACGCATAGGCATAGAAGAAGGCAGGACACGGCAGGCTGGGCTCCCTCCATCTCCCATTACCACAGTCTGACAATATATATATCGTTACCATCCAACAAGTGTGTCTACCTCCAACCCTCTTATCTCCTTATCGAACCCCACACGACAATTTGGTGACAGCGATGTGGGCGTAAAATTGATAATTACGCCGATGTACGGAGATTTCTTTCGACCAGCAAGAGGGCCATTTCGTGTCGCCAGTAGGCCGACCTAGCCAAGCCAGCTACCTCAATCAAGCATCTACCAGCCACTACATTATTCACTGGTCAGTCTCTTTGTATTAGTGTTTATCTGCTTATTTGCATCACTCCCGAGGGGTTGACCCGAGTTTGCAAAGTAAGCCAGTAAGACAGTCTGTGGTGGGGGAGTCAGAACAACCCAGTCAGCCCAAGCCTAATACCATCCAACCTTTGCCTGCCAAGCCAGTGTTCCACCCTTGCTGTGCTCATTATGAGAAGTTATCAAGCTGTTCTGTGTGAAGGGTTAAGATAAGCCAAGCCAGCCAGCAACTAACCCAGGTGACTAACCCAGGTGACTAATCCAGTACTCAAGCAAGCCACGTGGGTACAGTCTTCCTCATTGCTTTGTGCTCAAGCTCCAAGCCATTCTGAGTGCTTTTTCATCCCTGTGGTGTTGTGGTATTTTGTGGGTTTGTTTTTAAGCCAGTTGGCTTAGAATTATCTTCGCGCCAGTCAGGGTGTCCCCAGTGAGGCTTACGCCGTTCATCCCATAGGCCCAGTTACCACGCGATCTCAGCCTTAGCCCTGTTTCAGCCCACTCACTTGACACTGGCCTCAGCCACCTCACTCAGCCATTCACCCACTCACCCAACCACTACCACTGTGTTTTGGTACTCTTACTACGGGTACTAGCACCATATTTTAAGGACCACATAGGGGGTCAAGAGCTAGAGTGTGTTTTGTGCCATCATTAAAAGCCTCCTGTGTGAAGTCTATCGTCGATGTAAGCTCAATTCTACGATCACGTGAGGACAGTAGCCAGCCGCAAGACGACATAAACAATCCTCCACCACCATCCACGACCTTCTACTAATTCTTCATCAAGTCGTTACAGCGATAATATTTTTCATAGAGACATTTGCGAGTGTTGAGACATTTCTTTTTGTGTTTTCAGTGATTTCTTAGTGACATTCAGTGACTCTCGATTAGACTCAGTGTTTATTATATACTGTTTGCAATATTTTTTTATCTTCTTAATTCAGTGTTAATTTTCGTGCATAATTTCATATCTGTTGTGTTGTGCTTCTTTTTTTTATATACTTGAAGTAAGTACCTTAGTGTTTTTCCTTTGTTGTGTGTGCAAAACTTATGAGCAGTATAAAACTTGTGTTTACACTTCAGAATCGCCTTGTGTTCACAGTATTCCAGTGAATTAAAAAAGTAATTTATTACCTTGTATTCTGCATCGCAACTCAGTGTTGTCTGTTACATTTTTATCCCAGCATTTGTGTAGTCTTGACAGTTTATTACATTTTTCTTTGTGTGTTGAACATTTTTGTGTTAATTCTTTTCATTCAGCCAGTGTCTAATTTGTCTTATCTCCACAGACAATAGTGCCATTATTTTGTGCAAGCAAGAAATTATTTTCCAAATTTTTTACACATCAAGTTTCATAGCAAGAAAATTTTAGTATTGTATTTATATTGATGTGTTGTGTTCTGCATCACTGTAAGTGTTCAAACCTTTTGTTCTATGTTCTTGCATCTATTATTTTTTTTCATATTTCATTGAACAAATTCACTCTTATTGCAATTTTTAAGTTCTTCTTTTAGAGTAAACTGTTCTTTTGCTTGTTAAGTGTTGCTTAAGTTGCAATTAAGAGTTAAAGTGTTCACTCAGTTCATTCCTTGATATATTTTCTTTTTCTTGTAAACTGTATTTTCTTGTGTGTGTAATATTTTTTTATTATTGCACATTGACTCATTTTGCAATAATTCTTGTGCAAACATTGTGTTGCCATTAAAATTTTTCTTGCAGAAATTTAAGTAGTGTGTGCAATACTCTTGATTATCAATTGTTATTTGCAGTATTGCTACAGTTTATTTCAGTGCAGTTTCTTATGCTCTTTTCTGTGCATAATATTTTATTCTTTCTGTGCCATTTTATTTTATTTCCTTTTAGTGAATTGTTCTCCCAGTTTGTCTTAATTTTGCACAAGCTTTATTGAGTCCAATTTAACATTTTTTGAATTTCCCTATTGCATTGAGAGTAAAGACAACTCACTGTGCCATTCATTCAATTTTACAGTAAATTTGAGCAAATTAGATTTGAGTAAATTACAAGTTCTCTTGACTTTCAAAGTGTTGTTTATTCAGTTGAATATTTTCTTGTGTGAGTTTCCTTGCTTTCTGTGTGTCCTGTCAATAGTTAAGCATTTTATTCCCATTTAAGCTTATTGTGTCATTCTTTCTATTTTTTTTCTTGCCTTATGCCCTTGAGTAAGTTCCCTGAGAACATGTCCCAGTCACTTTTGAATGTTCACTTAGTGTATCATGCCAGTCAAAGTCAATATTTACCTGGAGTTTACCTGGAGAGAGTTCCGGGGGTCAACGCCCCCGCGGCCCGGTCTGTGACCAGGCCTCCTGGTGGATCAGAGCCTGATCAACCAGGCTGTTGCTGCTGGCTGCACGCAAACCAACGTACGAGCCACAGCCCGGCTGATCAGGAACTGACTTTAGGTGCTTGTCCAGTGCCAGCTTGAAGACTGCCAGGGGTCTGTTGGTAATCCCCCTTATGTGTGCTGGGAGGCAGTTGAACAGTCTCGGGCCCCTGACACTTATTGTATGGTCTCTTAACGTGCTAGTGACACCCCTGCTTTTCATTGGGGGGATGGTGCATCGTCTGCCAGTCCACAGTACCAATATTTCCTTACTGACTGAAAGACAATACCTAGCCCTTGAGCAATGTGTTTATTCTCACAGCTTGTATCTGAGATTTGTTAAAGTGCTGCGAAATGTAAAGTTCAGATTAAGTTCCTATAGATTCGTTCATTAGTTATTAACGTAGCCGAGCAGTCAGGCACTAGTAACTCTGTCACTCCCATCTGTGTTCCACCTACACCTTCGGACTAGCAGGATAGTGTTCCATTGCCTCAAGTGTCCGGGGACACTCAGACTGCTTTGAGTGCACAGCCTATCCCTGCAATGTCTGCTAGTTCAAGTAGTAGTTTCTCCACAGGGGATGCCTTGTCAGAAAACAATTACTTGAAACTAGTAATGCCATCTCTTCTTGATGTCACATGCCGTCTGCAGAAAGACGTCTCTACTGCGGCTAGTGCTCTTACTAGAGTGTCTGTTGTTGTTCCTAATGTTCCAGATGGTGATTCCATCCTAGTTGACAGTAATCAGTGCATTGTAAGAAGTTATTTCTCGAGTAACTTTCACATGTTGTTAACATTTGTAAGTGAAGTTTCTTTATAGTTGATACTGCGTGTCACTGTGTGTGACTCAGATTGAATATCAGTATTGTTGACCATGTTCATTTCTTTTCCCCTGTGCTTGCAGTGAGAGATGGTAGATTCCTACTCCCTTGCTCATATTGCGTGTTATAGCGTTATTTTTTTCAACCGGGGAAAGTCATCCACTCCACCGAGTTTGTTCATTCCTCCAGTAAGAAAGAACCGATCCCTTGTGTTCTGGTGATTCGATTCCTGCTCCAGGAAGATCTTATTCTGACTGTGAAGCCACCAGCACCCATTAGTGACTTTGTAATGAGCCAAGAATTACTGTATCAAACAGTCGAGTTGAGTACTCCTAGCAGAAGAGTTAGTAATTCCACAGTCACTAGTGAATGTAGCTGTATCTTTTGTAGATACTCGTTCAGATTGTCCATGTAGCTGTATCTTTTGTAGATGCTCGTTCAGATATCCCTCAGTCAAGGCATGTGTTAGCCATTGCAGAGGAATTCGATCCTCCCAGAGATGATAACCATTCTGCATATGTAAACCTCACCTTCGCAGAATTGGGTTTAAATGTACATAGTCTGTATAACTAGTTGTCCAAGATGAAGGAAATTGTCAACTGTTTGTTATTAACTGATCAGTTTTTCAGAATTTTTTTTTTTCATGTTCACGTTCCCTCCGTATTCTGAGAATTTGACAGTAATGATCTGAGTGCACCAGATGCCTTTGCTGTTAATTTCACCTTGTATATATATATATTTTTTCTTCCTCAGAATCCGTAGAGTGCATGAATACAGATCAATCGATCAATTCCATCCCATAATGTACAATGATTTGTACTTATAGTTTGCAATGCATTACGTTAAAACTTATTACGTTAAAACTGATTACGTTAACACCCATTACGTAAACCTCATTTTGTTAACATCCATTATGATACCATCCATTAGTTCTAAGTTATATATGAATTTGTTATTGTATAGAATCAGCCCAGAACCACCTGCGTGTTCAGCCTATAGCATAGTAGTGTATGTCGGGACGACATACGTAACATGACCGAGCTGTCAGCATAGTTGCTGATCCCCTTATATGTGTTGTATAGTGTATCATAGTACCATCCATGTGCTTTATATAGAAGATCCCTAGGCCGAGTGACTGTATGACGTCATGGAATACAGCACGAGTCAGTGAGACAGGCTACCTCGGCCTCAGTCGACGCATAGGCATAGAAGAAGGCAGGACACAGTAGGCTGGGCTCCCTCCATCTCCCATTACCACAGTCTGACAATATATATATCTTTACCATCCAACAAGTGTATCGTAGGGGTTCTTAATGGAGATATCGAGGGTTGAAGGTAGACACACTTGTTGGATGGTAACATATATTGTCAGACTGTGATGATGAATGTGGAGCCCAGCCTCTGCCTGTCTACGCCTGTCGAGGCCTACACGCCGTCTGAGACCGGGGCAGAGGTACGAACGTGCACATGCGCATCCCGTGACATCACACAACAGTCACAGGCCTAAAAGGGATCTCCTATCTAAAGCACATGGATGATACTAATATGCTATACAACACAGGGATCAGCAACCATGCTGACAAGTGTGTCTACCTTCAACCCTCTTATCTCCTTACCGAACCCCATACTACACCCCACACGACAGTAGCGTTCAGTGAAGAGGCGGGGCCAGGAGCTGAGTCTCGACCCCTGCAACTACAATTAGGTGAGTACAATTAGGTGAATACACTTATTTACATAGCTTTAAGAAGAGATACGATAAAGCTCATGGAACAGGGAAAGAGTGGACCTTTTAGTAACCAGAGAAGAGGCAGGGCCAGGAGCTATTAATCGATCCCAACAACCACAAACAATGAGCACACACACACATACACAGGGAGAGATGGGACACAACAAGGGGTCACAACTGGAAGATAAAAAAATCAAATGGCTCAAAGGGATGTTAGGAAATATTTCTTCACTCAGAGTTGTCAGGAAGTGGAACAATCTGGAGAGTGATGCTGTGGAAGCAGAATCTATACAGAGCAAAATTTAAAAATAGGTACGATAAAGATCTCATAGCAGGGAGAGAGTGGATCTAGTAGCGATGAGCGAGGAGGTGGAGCCAGGAGGTGGAGCCTTGAGCTGTCACTCGACCCCTGAAACCACAAATAGGTGAGTACACACACACACACAAGGAAAAAACTTCCTCTCATTTCTTCAGTTGCTACTCTTGCAATATTGCATAGCTTCTGATGACAGTGTTTGATGAAAGTACTTGAGCTAAAGATTTCCACCCTTCGTGGTTTGTCTTTCATATATATATATATATATATATATATATATATATATATATATATATATATATATATATATATATATATATATATATATATATATATATATATATATATATATATATATATATATATATATATAATAAGATCACAGTAAACAGGCGATTTTAAAATATGCAAAAACAACCACTGTGAAAGAGTAGTGAAATTACAAGCGCTTTCGTGACTACTCACATTGTCAAGGAACTATGAAAGTAATACATCAAAGGAAGGCAATTAAAGGACTTAGACCGCACCTCACAGCCCAAGAATGTAGATATACACCATTTCCTTGGCAAATTAAATAGCTTGGCCCATTATGTAAACTTTACTGTTGAGTTTGAGGAAAATAACTCATTGCCTTTTCTAGATGTTTTAATTATTAAGAGTAATAATGAATTCAAATTTAAAATTTACAGAAAACCTACAAATAACTGTTCCTATGTCCACTATTATTCTTCCCATCAAGATAAAGTTAAACTGTCTGTTTTCTCATCAATGTTTTTGAGAGCTTTACGTATTTGTAGACCAGAGTTCATAGATGAAGAAATATCCAAAATTTATGAAATAGCCATTGATCTGAAATACCCGAGAAATGTAACTGCTAAATCATTCAAAATTGCTAGAAATACTTTATACAACCCAAAAAGGGACAACCAACCTTATTCAACTAAAAATATGTTGGTTCTCCCTTATTATGAAAACTTGGTTGATATGCCTTCTCTTCTTAAGACTTTTAATATTAAAGTTGTATTTAAAAATCTTGATACAGTAAAAAAAACTTTTGATAAAGAATTCCCCCCAAAATGTTGACGGATGTGTCTATAAGATTCCTTGTAAAATTTGCGATAAAGTTTATTACGGTCAAACTGGTAAAATTCTCGAACTTAGATTAAAACAACATAAATATATCATTAGAACTGGACAAGATTCCAATGCTCTATTTATTCATGTGAGAGATTTTAACCATCCAATTGATTTTCAAAAAGTTGAGAAAGTTGTATCAAGCAAGTCCATGGTTGACAGAAATATAATTGAATCTTGTTTCATAAAAAGCAGTTTTGAAAATAATATGAATATTTCCTTAGGTTTATATAAATTAGATTCATTTATAATTAATAAAATTTGGTTAGAGTTTAATAATACATTGGACAAATAATACACCTTATTTCTTGGGTAGAATAATTTGTTAGTGGGATGTCGTGAGGACCTGTCTAGTTGGACCAGCGGACCTACTGCAGTGTTCCTCTTTTCTTACGAGTTCGGTATTGTCGCGCATCAGGTGTTTCTTTGTTGTGGGGGTTGACTGTGAGGTGCGGTCTAAGTCCTTTAATTGCCTTCCTTTGATGTATTACTTTCATAGTTCCTTGACAATGTGAGTAGTCACGAAAGCGCTTGTAATTTCACTACTCTTTCACAGTGGTTGTTTTTGCATATTTTAAAATCGCCTGTTTACTGTGATCTTATTGCATATATATATATATATATATATATATATATATATATATATATATATATATATATATATATATATATATATATATATATATATATATATAATTATATATATATAATTATATATATATATATATATATATGTGCAAGGAATTCGCAAGAGCAGGCGAAATATACACAAACACTGATCTCTGGCTGAAGGAGACTCGAACCTACGAACCTTGGAACAAGGTACACAGTGCTTTACCAATCTACCCACACTGGACAATACCTTGGCGTGTAGCATGCGCTACACGTTTTGATCCAAGGCAGCCAGCTTTCAGGGAGAAGGCTTACAGCTTTTCATCTCATCCCCTGCATGCATCAGCCTTACTAGAGATTTGAACAATGCAAGGAATTCGCGAGAGCATGCGAAATATACACAAACACTGATCTCTGGCTGAAGGAGGTTCGTAGGTTCGAGTCTCCTTCAGCCAGAGATCAGTGTTTGTGTATATTTCGCATGCTCTCGCGAATTCCTTGCATTGTTCAAATCTCTAGTAAGGCTGATGCATGCAGGGGATGAGATGAAAAGCTGTAAGCCTTCTCCCTGAAAGCTGGCTGCCTTGGATCAAAACGTGTAGCGCATGCTACACGCCAAGGTATTGTCCAGTGTGGGTAGATTGGTAAAGCACTGCGTACCTTGTCCTAAGGTTCGTAGGTTCGAGTCTCCTTCAGCCAGAGATCAGTGTTTGTGTATATTTCGCATGCTCTCGCGAATTCCTTGCATTGTTCAAATCTCTAGTAAGGCTGATGCATGCAGGGGATGAGATGAAAAGCTGTAAGCCTTCTCCCTGAAAGCTGGCTGCCTTGGATCAAAACGTGTAGCGCATGCTACACGCCAAGGTATTGTCCAGTGTGGGTAGATTGGTAAAGCACTGCGTACCTTGTCCTAAGGTTCGTAGGTTCGAGTCTCCTTCAGCCAGAGATCAGTGTTTGTGTATATTTCGCATGCTCTCGCGAATTCCTTGCATTGTTCAAATCTCTAGTAAGGCTGATGCATGCAGGGGATGAGATGAAAAGCTGTAAGCCTTCTCCCTGAAAGCTGGCTGCCTTGGATCAAAACGTGTAGCGCATGCTACACGCCAAGGTATTGTCCAGTGTGGGTAGATTGGTAAAGCACTGCGTACCTTGTCCTAAGGTTCGTAGGTTCGAGTCTCCTTCAGCCAGAGATCAGTGTTTGTGTATATTTCGCATGCTCTCGCGAATTCCTTGCATTGTTCAAATCTCTAGTAAGGCTGATGCATGCAGGGGATGAGATGAAAAGCTGTAAGCCTTCTCCCTGAAAGCTGGGTGCCTTGGATCAAAACGTGTAGCGCATGCTACACGCCAAGGTATTGTCCAGTGTGGGTAGATTGGTAAAGCACTGCGTACCTTGTCCTAAGGTTCGTAGGTTCGAGTCTCCTTCAGCCAGAGATCAGTGTTTGTGTATATTTCGCATGCTCTCGCGAATTCCTTGCATTGTTCAAATCTCTAGTAAGGCTGATGCATGCAGGGGATGAGATGAAAAGCTGTAAGCCTTCTCCCTGAAAGCTGGGTGCCTTGGATCAAAACGTGTAGCGCATGCTACACGCCAAGGTATTGTCCAGTGTGGGTAGATTGGTAAAGCACTGCGTACCTTGTCCTAAGGTTCGTAGGTTCGAGTCTCCTTCAGCCAGAGATCAGTGTTTGTGACTTAAGAAATCGTAATGACACGATTGCAAATAAACCATACCCCCGGCCGGGATTGAACCCGCGGTCATAGAGTCTCAAAACTCCAGCCCGTCGCGCTAGCCACTAGACCAGCTAGCCACATTAAGATTCATCCAACTAGGTATATTTCTACACCATAGGAAAGTTAGCACAGGCACCTCTGTGACCACAAATGCAAGTTTTTACAGACGAATCTCCAGCTAGCGTGGCCGTGACGAACTCTAGCTCAAGTCCCTTCACTGCCGTCAACATGACTTAAGAAATCGTAATGACACGATTGCAAATAAACCATACCCCCGGCCGGGATTGAACCCGCGGTCATAGAGTCTCAAAACTCCAGCCCGTCGCGCTAGCCACTAGACCAGCTAGCCACATTAAGATTCATCCAACTAGGTATATTTCTACACCATAGGAAAGTTAGCACAGGCACCTCTGTGACCACAAATGCAAGTTTTTACAGACGAATCTCCAGCTAGCGTGGCCGTGACGAACTCTAGCTCAAGTCCCTTCACTGCCGTCAACATGACTTAAGAAATCGTAATGACACGATTGCAAATAAACCATACCCCCGGCCGGGATTGAACCCGCGGTCATAGAGTCTCAAAACTCCAGCCCGTCGCGCTAGCCACTAGACCAGCTAGCCACATTACGATTTCTTAAGTCATGTTGACGGCAGTGAAGGGACTTGAGCTAGAGTTCGTCACGGCCACGCTAGCTGGAGATTCGTCTGTAAAAACTTGCATTTGTGGTCACAGAGGTGCCTGTGCTAACTTTCCTATGGTGTAGAAATATACCTAGTTGGATGAATCTTAATGTGGCTAGCTGGTCTAGTGGCTAGCGCGACGGGCTGGAGTTTTGAGACTCTATGACCGCGGGTTCAATCCCGGCCGGGGGTATGGTTTATCAGTGTTTGTGTATATTTCGCATGCTCTCGCGAATTCCTTGCATTGTTCAAATCTCTAGTAAGGCTGATGCATGCAAGGGATGAGATGAAAAGCTGTAAGCCTTCTCCCTGAAAGCTGGCTGCCTTGGATCAAAACGTGTAGCGCATGCTACACGCCAAGGTATTGTCCAGTGTGGGTAGATTGGTAAAGCACTGCGTACCTTGTCCTAAGGTTCGTAGGTTCGAGTCTCCTTCAGCCAGAGATCAGTGTTTGTGTATATTTCGCATGCTCTCGCGAATTCCTTGCATTGTTCAAATCTCTAGTAAGGCTGATGCATGCAGGGGATGAGATGAAAAGCTGTAAGCCTTCTCCCTGAAAGCTGGCTGCCTTGGATCAAAACGTGTAGCGCATGCTACACGCCAAGGTATTGTCCAGTGTGGGTAGATTGGTAAAGCACTGCGTACCTTGTCCTAAGGTTCGTAGGTTCGAGTCTCCTTCAGCCAGAGATCAGTGTTTGTGTATATTTCGCATGCTCTCGCGAATTCCTTGCATTGTTCAAATCTCTAGTAAGGCTGATGCATGCAGGGGATGAGATGAAAAGCTGTAAGCCTTCTCCCTGAAAGCTGGCTGCCTTGGATCAAAACGTGTAGCGCATGCTACACGCCAAGGTATTGTCCAGTGTGGGTAGATTGGTAAAGCACTGCGTACCTTGTCCTAAGGTTCGTAGGTTCGAGTCTCCTTCAGCCAGAGATCAGTGTTTGTGTATATTTCGCATGCTCTCGCGAATTCCTTGCATTGTTCAAATCTCTAGTAAGGCTGATGCATGCAGGGGATGAGATGAAAAGCTGTAAGCCTTCTCCCTGAAAGCTGGCTGCCTTGGATCAAAACGTGTAGCGCATGCTACACGCCAAGGTATTGTCCAGTGTGGGTAGATTGGTAAAGCACTGCGTACCTTGTCCTAAGGTTCGTAGGTTCGAGTCTCCTTCAGCCAGAGATCAGTGTTTGTGTATATTTCGCATGCTCTCGCGAATTCCTTGCATTGTTCAAATCTCTAGTAAGGCTGATGCATGCAGGGGATGAGATGAAAAGCTGTAAGCCTTCTCCCTGAAAGCTGGCTGCCTTGGATCAAAACGTGTAGCGCATGCTACACGCCAAGGTATTGTCCAGTGTGGGTAGATTGGTAAAGCACTGCGTACCTTGTCCTAAGGTTAGTAGGTTCGAGTCTCCTTCAGCCAGAGATCAGTGTTTATATATATATATATATATATATATATATATATATATATAGATATATATATATGTAAATAATTTAGCAAATATCGCAAACCAAGAGCGACACAGGATGCAAAACAACAAGAGGGAGAGCAGAATGACAGCTCCAGGACCCTCGTGTTGCAATCAACACATCATCAGAAGCCTGCAAAATTGCAAAAAAGAGGAGGGTGTCCAGCAAATAGCATTCCCAGAGGACCGTCTCAACTGGAGTGAGAGAGAGAGAAAGGAGAGGGTACCATGCACCAACAGTACCAAAGCCAGAGAGATGAATATTATAGTATTAGAAAAAATCCCATAAGCATTGATATTATAAAAGACTAAACGAAACGAAATTAACTTGGCAATAATAAAAAATTCGGTCATATTCTGTTATGACATCTATAACTATAAATATATAAATATATTGTCAGTGATATAGAAATCACCGGCACTTGTATCCTCCTCGCCTGGGATAATGTGTCCCAGGCGGGACACATATATGTATATGTATATATGTATATAATATATAATATATATATATATATATATATATATATATATATATATATATATATATATATATATATATATATATATATATATATATATATATATATATAAATATATATATATATATATATATATATATATATATATATATATATATATATATATATATATATATATATATATATATATATATATATATATATATATATATATATATATATATATATATATATATATATATATATATATATATATATATAATATATATATATATATATATATATATATATATATATATATATATATATATAATATATATATATATATATATATATATATATATATATATATATATATATATATATATATATATATATATATTTATATATATTTAACACGTCGGCCGTGTCCCACTGAGGCAGGGTGATCCAAAACGAAAGAAAAACCCAAAAAATAAGAAAAAACTTTTGTCATTCAATACATTCACCATCATTCATACATAATCACTGTCTTTGCAGAGGCGCTCAGATACGACTGTTCAGCTGTCCCTCCAAACTGCCAATATTCTAAACCCCTCCTTTAATGTGCACGCATTGTACCTCCCATTTCCAGGGCTCAAGTCTGGCTAACTGGTTTCCCTGAATCCCTTCACTAAATATTACCCTGCTCACACTCCAACAGCTCGTCAAGCCCCAAAAATCATTCGTCTCCATTCACTCATATCTAACAAGTTTATGCACGCTTGCTGGAGTCCAAGCCCTTCGCCCACAAAACCTCCTTTACCTTCTCCCTCCAACTTTTTTGAGGCCGACCCCTACCCCACCTTCCTTTCCCTACAGGTTTATGTGCTCTTCAAGTCATTCTACTTTGTTCCATTCTCTCTAGATGACCAAACCATCTCAAAAGCCCATCTTCAGCCCTCTGACTAATACTTTTATTAACTCCACACCTCCTCCTAATTTCCACACTCCGATTTCTCTGCATAATATTTACACCACACATTGCCCTTAGACAGGACATCTCCACTGCCTCCAGCCACCTCCTCACTGCAGCATTCGCAACCCATGTTTCACACCCATATAAGAATGTTGGTACCTCTATACTCTCGTACATTCCCTTCTTTGCCTCCATGGATAACGTTCTTTGTCTCCAAAGTTACCTCAATGCACCACTCACCTTTTTTCCTTCATCAATTCTATGATTAACCTCATCCTTCATAAATCCATCCGCCGACACGTCAACTCCCAAATATCTGAAAACATTCACTTCTACACTCCTCTCCAATTTGATATCCAATTTTTTAATATCTAAATCATTTGATACTCTCATCACCTTACTCTTTTCTATGTTCACTTTCAACTTTCTACCTTTACACACACTCCCAAACTCATCCACTAACCTTTGCAATTTTTCTTTAGAATTTCCCATTAGCACAGTAACATCAGCAAAAAGTAACTGTGTCAATTCCCATTTTGTATTTGATTCCCATAAATTAATCCCACCCCTCTCCCAAACACCCTAGCATTTACTTCTTTTACAACCCCATCTATAAATATATTAAACAAACATGGTGACATTACACATCCCTGTCTAAGACCTACTTTTACCGGGAAGTATTCTCCCTCTCTTCTACACACCCTAACCTGAGCCTCACTATCCTCATAAAAACTCTTTACAGCATTTAGTAACTTACCACCTATTCCATATACTTCCAACATCTGCCACATTGCTCCCCTATCCACTCTATCATATGCCTTTTCTACATCCATACATGCAATAAAAACATACCTACCTTTATCTAAATACTGTTCACATATATTCTTCAATATAAACACTTAATCTACACATCCTCTACCCACTCTAAAACCTCCTTGCTCATCCGCAATCCTACATTCTGTCTTACCTCTAATTCTTTCAATAATAACCCTACCGTACAGTTTTCCTGGTATACTCAGTAAACTTATTCCTCTACAATTTTTACAATCTCTTTTGTCCCCCTTCCCTATATACAAAGGGGCTATACATGCTCTCTGCCAATCCCTAGGTACCTTCCCCTCTTTCATACATTTATTAAACAAAAATACCAACCACTCCAACACTATATCCCCCCTTTCTTTTAACATTTCTGTCATGATCCCATCAGTTCCAGCTGTTTTACTGCCTTTCATTCTACCTCCCCCACACTCACATCCTGCTCTTCTCCACTCCTAAAAGATGGTATACCTCCCTGGCCAGTGCATGAAATTACCGCCTCCCTTTCTTCTTCTACTGTTTTCTTTCCTTAAAATATTCTCGCCATCTACCCAATACCTCCATCTCCCCATCTACTATAAGTTCGGGTGAGATATAAGCAACTATTGGCAGAAAGGTGGGCTGGTGCAAGTATGAGTAGTGGGGGGAGGGGGTTGCAGAGGGTTGAAATAGTTTTAAAAATGCAGTATTAGAATGTGGGGCAGAAGTTTGTGGTTATAGGAGAGTGGGGGGCAGGAGGAAAGAAGAGTGATTGGTGGAATGATGAAGTAAAGGGTGTGATAAAAGAGAAAAAGGTAGCTTATGAGAGGTTTTCACAAAGCAGAAGTGTTATAAGAAGAGCAGGGTATGTGGAGAGCAAAAGAAAGGTAAAGAGAGTGGTGAGAGAGTGCAAAAGGAGAGCAGATGAAAGAGTGGGAGAGGCACTGTCAGGAAATTTTAATGAACATAAGAAAAATTTTTATATGTATATATATATATATATATATATATATATATATATATATATATATATATATATATATATATATATATATATATATATATATATATAATGTACTTAACATAAATATTGCAGAGTACTGCCAAGGTTTCTAATACAATTAAATATTTGCATTGAAGACTTGATGCAAATCAGAAAAGACATTCACATATAATCACATGGAAATTAATATCGCAATTTCTTCAGTTACATTGCAAACTGGCGCCTACACAGCCCTACACTTGCAAACTGGCGCCTACACAGCCCTACACTTGCAAACTGGCGCCTACACAGCCCTACACTAACCCAACCTTCCCTCAAGATACATCAACTTGGAAAGTTTGAAGTCACTCAGAAATTGCATTACATAAAATTTTAAGTACTGAAGTTTTAAGCTAACTGGATGAACATAAAAAGTATGAATGAACAGTAGGTCTGTTGGTTCATATTAGTTAAGACCAACTCACACCTGCCCACACCCAGTCATCTACCAGTCCAGCCTATATTTTAGCTACCCATGAAATAACATTCCCCAGTTATTTCACGGAAAAAAAATCTGTTTAGTGAAATTTGCAAATCATAAGTTACATAACCCTAAAGCAGTGCGAGGCTTCCTTTGCAAAGAACATGTTAGCACTAAAAGTTTGAAGCCTACCAGAAGATGCATTTATTGCAGAGGATCCAACAGTTATCAGTTTATTAGCAACGTTAGTAAATTCCAGAAATTTTCACTTACACAGCCTAAAGCCTAAGAAGTTTCATTCATTTTCTAAGATGCATCAGCCATCAGTCAGTGATGTCTGCATCAGCCATCAGTGAGTGATGTCAGTATCAGCCATCAGTGAGTGATGTCAGCATCAGCCATCAGTCAGTAATGTCTGCATCAGCCATCAGTGAGTGATGTCAGCATCAGCCATCAGTCAGTGATGTCTGCATCAGCCATCAGTCAGTGATGTCTGCATCAGCCATCAGTCAGTGATGTCTGCATCAGCCATCAGTGAGTGATGTCTGCATCAGCTATCAGTGACTGATGTCTGCATCAGCCATCAGTGACTGATGTCTGCATGAGCCATCAGTGAGTGATGTCTGCATCAGCCATCAGTGAGTGATGTCAGCATGAGCCATCAGTGAGTGATGTCTGCATGAGCCATCAGTGAGTGATGTCTGCATCAGCTCTCAGTGACTGATGTCTGCATGAGCCATCAGTGACTGATGTCTGCATGAGCCATCAGTGAGTGATGTCTGCATCAGCCATCAGTGACTGATGTCTGCATGAGCCATCAGTGAGTGATGTATGCATCAGCCATCAGTGAGTGATGTCAGCATCAGCCATCAGTCAGTGATGTCTGCATCAGCCATCAGTCAGTGATGTCTGCGTCAGCTATCAGTGGGTGATGTCAGCATCAGCCATCAGTGACTGATGTCTGCATCAGCCATCAGTGAGTCATGTCTGCATCAGCCATCAGTGAGTGATGTCTGCATCAGCCATCATTGAGTGATGTCAGCATCAGCCATCAGTGACTGATGTCTGCATCAGCCATCAGTGACTGATGTCAGCATCAGCCATCAGTGACTGATGTCAGCATCAGCCATCAGTGACTGATGTCTGCATCAACCATCAGTGACTGATGTCTGCATCAGCCATCAGTGACTGATGTCAGCATCAGCCATCAGTGAGTGATGTTTGCATCAGCCATCATTGAGTGATGTCAGCATCAGCCATCAGTGACTGATGTCAGCATCAGCCATCAGTGAGTGATGTCAGCATCAGCCATCAGTGAGTGATGTCAGCATCAGCCATCAGTGAGTGATGTCTGCATCAGCCATCATTGAGTGATGTCTGCATCAGCCATCAGTGACTGATGTCAGCATCAGCCATCAGTGACTGATGTCAGCATCAGCCATCAGTGACTGATGTCAGCATCAGCCATCAGTGACTGATGTCAGCATCAGCCATCAGTGACTGATGTCAGCATCAGCCATCAGTGACTGATGTCAGCATCAGCCATCAGTGACTGATGTCAGCATCAGCCATCAGTGACTGATGTCAGCATCAGCCATCAGTGACTGATGTCAGCATCAGCCATCAGTGACTGATGTCAGCATCAGCCATCAGTGACTGATGTCAGCATCAGCCATCAGTGACTGATGTCAGCATCAGCCATCAGTGACTGATGTCAGCATCAGCCATCAGTGAGTGACGTCGCTCACCAGAGGCAAACATCAGTTACTGAAAGAATTACAATACTATACCATTTTGAAATTGAAAATTTGCAAAATAATAACAAGACACTAGAGGCATAACCGGCACACGGGAGAGAGACACTCTTGACGACGTTTCGCTCCGACTTGGACCATTAACTAGTCACACTGTGTGATAAATACTTTAGAAACCCACAAGATGAAGAATGAGACACTTATGCCACACATGGGAATCTTTATTGAGGAAACGTTTTGCCACACAGTGGCTTCATCAGTCCAATACAAAGAACGGTGTAAAGAGATGAGGAGTTTGAGGTAATCAGTCCCAAAATAAAGATTCCACATACGATGCATAAGTGTCTCATCCTTCAACTAGTCACACTACGCATGACATTAACAATGGTATCCTTCTTTTACGCAGGATACACCAGTCTTGAAAAGTTTGAAGCCGATCAAAATAAACTTTCTAAAGGTATTACATGAAAACCACAATCAGAAATGTATATATGAAGCTGATCAAAGGATCATCTCTACTTGCTAATTCTTCCATCAACTTTTTCCACTAGTTATTTTTAGTTAAATGTTAAAAATTTAAACTCTCAAATTTAGAAACGCCATGAAAATGCAAGTTTTCAATATAACTTAGTTTTTTTTTTGTCACTACTGTTTTATTTAAAATCTCCGCAATTCGTCAAGAATTTTTTTTAAAGGCCAAATTGATACGATTTTTTATCGAAAAAAAAAATTGGGGGAATTGTATATTATCGCTCAAAATTAAAATAATATACTTCCTTTTTAAGATGAACTTGAGCTTAGTGTTACTGAACGGCTGTTAGTATATTTTATTTAATAAGAACATAAGAACATAAGAAAGGAGGAACACTGCAGCAGGCCTGTTGGCCCATACTAGGCAGGTCCTTTACAATTTATCCCACTAACAAACATTTGACCAACCCAATTTTCAATGCTACCCAAGAAACTGGCAACCGAAGCCATTGCAAAACAGTGTGTTCAACAAAACACACCAACGCTGAAAGTTTGAAGCCTGTTAGAAAAATCATTCTTCAGTTACGACACATACTGCATCTGTCGCAAGTTTTCCACCAATTTCACCGTGTTTACAAATCTTTACCTTAATAAAACAAACACAGTGAACATTCTGTCCCAACGTCGTAAAATCGTTTAAATATTTAAATGGTTTAAAAGAGGCACACTTAGGCAAATTAAAAGTGATTTAACGCGAAAGAAATTAACACAATTCTGCAGACAATTTGGAAAAAAATAATGAAAAGGACACTGAGAACAGTCCCATCACTTGTAATTAACATACAACTTGTTTATGAACGAAGCCTGTCACAAGTGATATTTTTTGTACTCATTCATTTTACAGGCCCAGAGCTGTTATTCAACCTCAGCTCATATCTACCATCTACCATCCTCTCCCCGGGATGCGACCCCATAACAACCAACTAACAATTTTTTTAAGTTACTGAGCGAAGAAAAAAAAATGTCTGGGATGGGCTGTGAGAGTGAACAAAGGACACACACACACACACACACACACACACACACACACACACACACACACACACACACACACACACACACACACACACACACACACACACACACACACACACACACACACATACACACACACACACACACACACACACACACACACACACACACACACACACACACACACACACACACACACACACACACACACACACACACACACACACACACACACACACACACACACACACACACACATACACACACACACACACACACACACACACACACACACACACACACACACACATACACACACACACACACACACACACACACACACACACACACACACACACACACACACACACACACACACACACACACACACACACACACACACACACACACACACACACACACACACACACACACACACACACACACACACACGCCAGGAGTTGCATGCACCGTTCCCCAGTTGCAGTAAGCCAGCCTTGAAAATTTGAAGCCGATCTGATAAGGCGTTCTAGAGTTATATACAAAAGTTTGGAGAAAGAAAAATAACAAAATTAAGCCAAGCACTTCAAGGTATCCTCTCTGGGATACCTAACTATAACAAGTATCCAAAAAGGATACTTTTATATGGTTGATTTAATAATTGTAGTAATATTAGAGATAATAAAATCAATCCATGCATTTTTAAGTTGATATAAACAATGATGATGACCAAGATTCCCTTAGAACCAAGAATACTTATAATAATTACCATTAATTGTTAAAGGGGTGGAAGGGTAAGCCAGCGGAAGGCCTCGGTCAGATGACCAAAAATTCCAGCGGTGGCTCATCATATCACTAAGTCCCGCGTCAGGAAACACTTGTCCTGTTTCCTGACAAACCTCACCTAACCTAACCAAGACTCCCGCAGCTGCCACCTGCCCGGTCTCTTCTTCCTCTTGCTCCCCTTTCTTTTCTCTTCCTTCTCTTCCCCAACTCTACCTTCTCTTTTCTTTTACTCCTTCCTCTTTCTTGTTCTTCTCTTAATTCTTCCTCCTTTTCCCATTTCTTCTCTTCCTGTTTCTCCTCTTCCTTCTCAAAAAAATAAACACGAGATTTTTCAATAATGACAGGAGTAACAGCGACACTAAAGAAACACCAAGAAGAATGATCCTCAACACACACACACACACACACACACACACACACACACACACACACACAAGTTTGGAAACTACATCTAATCAAGCACGTCAAGAAATTAGAGAAAGTGCAAAGGTTTGTAACGAGACTAGTACGGGAGCTAAGGGGTACGTTCTACAAGGACAGGTTAAGGAAAAATGGACCTAACGACACTGGAGGACAGGAGGGATAGGGAGGACATGATAACAAATATAAAATACTGAGAGGAATTGATAAGGTGGATAGTGACGGAATGTTTCAGAGATGTGACACGGCAACAAGGGGTCGAAACTGGAAATTGAAGACTCAGATGAGTCACAAAGATGTTATGAAATTTTTCTTCAGCCACAGGGTTGTCAGGAAGTGGAATAATCTGAAGAGTGATGTAGTGGAGGCAGCATCCATACATAGCTTTAAGAAGAGATACCATAAAGCTCATGGAGCAGGGAGAGAGTGGACTTAGTGACGACCAGTGAAGAGGCGGGGCCAGGAGCCGTGATTCTACTTTTGCAACCACAAATAGGTAAGAACACACACACACATACCCGCACACACAAACACAAACACAAACACACACACACACACACACACACACACACACACACACACACACACACACACACACACACACACACACACACACACACACACACACACAGATGATGTGAAGTTAATGAGAAGAATCAAGTCGGACGAGGATCAGGCAGGACTAAAAAGAGACCTGGACAGGCTACAAGCCTGGTCCAGCAACTGGCTCCTTGAGTTTAACCCTGCCAAATGCAAAGTCATGAAGATTGGGGAAGGGTAAAGAAGACCGCAGACACAATATAGTCTAGATGGCCAAAGACTGCAAACCTCACTCAAGGAAAAAGATCAGGGGGTGAGTATAACACCGAGCATATCTCCTGAGGCGTACATCAATCAGATAACTACTGCAGCATACGGGCGTCTGGCAAACCTACGGATAGCGTTCCGATACCTCAGTAAGGAATCGTTCAAGACTCTGTATACCATTTACGTCAGGCCCATACTGGAGCTTGCAGCAACAGTTTGGAACCCACACCTAGTCAAGCACTTCAAGAAATTAGAGAAAGTACAAAGGTTTGCAACAAGACTAGTCCCAGAGCTAAGGGGATTGTCCTACGAAGAAAGGTTGAGGGAAATCGGCCTAACGACACTGGAGGACAGGAGGGTCAGGGGAGACATGATAACGACATATAAAATACTGCGCGGAATAGACAAGGTGGACAAAGACAGGATGTTCCAGAGATGGGACACAGACACAAGATGTCACAATTGGAAGTTGAAGACTCAGATGAATGAAAGGGATGTTAGGAAGTATTTCTTCAGTCATAGAGTAGTCAGGCCGTGGAATAGCCTAGAAAGTGACGTAGTGGAGGCGGGAACCATACATAGTTTTAAGGCGAGGTTTGATAAAGCTCATGGAGCAGGGAGAGAGAGGACCTAGAAGCAATCAGTGAAGAGGCGGGGG
>NC_091299.1:34066398-34111398 GCF_038502225.1 Cherax quadricarinatus
GAAAGACTGAACACATTGCAGAAAGACTGAGCACACTGCAGAAAGACTGAGCACATTGCAGAAAGACTGAGCACATTGCAGAAAGACTGAGCACATTGCAGAAAGACTGAGCACATTGCAGAAAGACTGAGCACATTGCAGAAAGACTGAGCACATTGCAGAAAGACTGAGCACATGCAGAAAGACTGCAGAAAGACTGAGCACACTGCAGAAAGACTGAGCACATTGCAGAAAGACTGAGCACATTGCAGAAAGACTGAGCACATTGCAGAAAGACTGAGCACATTGCAGAAAGACTGAGCACATTGCAGAAAGACTGAGCACATTGCAGAAAGACTGAGCACATTGCAGAAAGACTGAGCACATTGCAGAAAGACTGAGCACATTGCAGAAAGACTGAGCACATTGCAGAAAGACTGAACACATTGCAGAAAGACTGAGCACATTGCAGAAAGACTGAACACATTGCAGAAAGACTGAGCACATTGCAGAAAGACTGAGCACATTGCAGAAAGACTGAGCACATTGCAGAAAGACTGAGCACACTTCAGAAAGCTTCAACAGGGCAACATTTATTGTCTGTGTTGAGGTTTATCAAGTCACATAGAAACCATATCCAAATAAAAGTTACTTCTTTAACTTATTTACTTCAAGTACCATCTTGCACTCAAGTTCACTAAGTTCTCAAGTACCATCTTGCACTCAAGTTCACTAAGTTCTCAAGTACCATCTGTTACAAAAAACGCGATTTCTAATAAGCATAGAGATCTCCAGTGGATACTAGAAAGGACTGCACTTCTAGCATCCAGCCTGTTACTGGGTGTTTGTAACAAGTAGTCAGTATCCTGGTCCAATTATCCATTAGAATTTAGTAAGATTCAATAGTGCTTCAAGATTACAACTGGTAGGCTACTAACTAAAGAAATTAAAGTTTAATAAGTTTATTAATGACAAAATTGTCTAGGCGTATATTATCAAATTAAATTAAATTAATCAATTGAATATAATATAGGGTACAAGTTGCTACACTTCTCTTGTGTACAGTAGTATTGTGCTGAAGGGACATATCACATCTATATGTCTTTTAAGTACCGTCTGGTACATTAACATTTAATAACAACACAAATATATATACAAGTAAGTTTGTGTGTATGTGTGTAAGTGCTCTAAGTAATTCGCTATGTCTCAAGACTACTAGGCTTAACCAGTGACTGACTAAAAGTCCTCACACAAACTAACTTTATGACCAATCAGAACAGCTTCCTTGAACAATAAAACGACTGATAAGCCGAACAGCAATATAACAAGCAACAGCGACACAGAATCAGGAACAAGGAGATAATATAACGACACTAAGTAGGGACCATCTGCAGATCCTCCACAAAAGTCACAAAACTCCCATACTACTGAATTTAAGTTCAGCATTAGAAAATCCCCGACTGTGACAGTACACAGATACCAGTACAAATTAGGTCAGAAGCTACAGCTCAGGACCTGAGTTTTTTTCAGAGTGTCTATGCGACACACAACCTCAGTACAACGTCGAAAATCACTAAGTCTAGGCAATGTTCTGTGAACAGAATTCCAAAGAACCAACAACAAGAAAGCGACAGAGACGATCTTCCAACAAGGGCCAGCAAGGGAGAGCTAGGCACGTCTTGTCGGAAGCCAAGCTAAAACAGAAAAGAGGGCGAGTCATAGCAAGACAGTTTCAACCAGGTGAGGTGTGATCACCTCCCCCGATCATGTGACTGCCCATGGACTGCTGCTGCCCAGCAACACAGAGAAGCGGGCAAGGAAACAAGAGGAACTGGTGGTTAGACAATCAAGACTTGAACTATGAGCACTGAATAATATATATAAATGTTACATCCTACCTAATAATATAACGAAGTCAAATAATAATATAAAACAATATATTTACGATTTAGCTATTATCGCAAATATAAGCAATATAAAATTATATGAACTGATAATATACATTATATACATTGTGACCCTTTCAGGGGTCGCAATACTATCTTGCACTCAAGTTCACTAAGTTCTCAAGTACCATCTTGCACTCAAGTTCACTAAGTTCAAGTATTGCTCTCATTACAGACTTTAGTAACACATGGGCCAACACATCCCACATGGATGGCAAACCTCCCACATGGACGGAAGGACATCCTACAAGGACGGCAGGACATCCTACAAGGACGGGAGGACATCCCACAAGGATGGGAGGATATCTGACAAGGATGGGAGGATATCCCACAAAGACAGAGGACATCCCACAAGGACGGAGGACATCCCACAACGACAGAGAACATCCCACAAGGACGGAGGACATCCCACAAGGACGGAGGACATCCGACAAGGACGGAGGACATCCCATAAGGACAGAGGACATCCCACAAGGACAGAGGACATCCCACAAGGACAGAGGACATCCCACAAGGACAGAGGACATCCCACAAGGACAGAGGACATCCCACAAGGACAGAGGACATCCCACAAGGACAGAGGACATCCCACAAGGATAGAGGACATCCCACAAGGACAGAGGACATCCCACAAGGACGGAGGACATCCCTCAAGGACGGAGGACATTCCACAAGTACCGGAGGACATCCCACATGGACGGGAGGACATCCCACAAGGACGGAGGACATCTTATAAGGACGGAGGACATCCCACAATGACAGATGACATCCCACAAGGACGGAGGACATCCCACAAGGATGGGAAGACATCCCACAAGTACCGGAGGACATCCCACAAGTACCGGAGGACATCCCACAAGAACGGAGGACATCCCACAAGTACCGGAGGACATCCCACAAAGACGGGAGGACATCCCAACTTGCAGAGGCTCGACTGCTACAAAACACTAGCTAACAAAATTGATCTTTTAATCCATTTCAGAAACAAAAGTGGTTGTTGTAGGTTACCACTGTTGTGTTGATCACGTACCTGATGTGTTGATCATGTACCTGACCTTGTTTAGTCTCTCTCACCTAATTTTATTTTAAATCTTATGAGCCATCATACATTCCCTGGAGAACAGTCTTCAACACTTTAAATCCTTCACAGTACCTGGGAAAAGTTGAGTAAAGGAGGATACAAAGTCTGTATGAAATATTTTCACTAATCTGGTCATGGACCAGGCGAGGTCTGGTCATGGACCAGGAGAGGTCTGGTCATGGACTGGGCAAAGCCTGGTCATGAACCAGGAGAGGTCTGGTCATGGACTGGGCGAGGCCAGGTTATGGACCAGGAGAGGTCTGGTCATGGACTGGGCGAAGCCTGGTCATGAACCAGGAGAGGTCTGGTCATGGACTGGGCGAAGCCTGGTCATGGACCAGGAGAGGTCTGGTCATGGACTGGGCGAGGCCTGGTTATGGACCAGGAGAGGTCTGGTCATGGACTGGGCGAGGCCTGGTTATGGACCAGGAGAGGTCTGGTCATGGACTGGGCGAGGCCTGGTTATGGACCAGGAGAGGTCTGGTCATGGACTGGGCCCCGGGGGCTATGACCCTCGGAATACCCCGCAGGTAAGAAAACCTACAGGAAGATCCAGCGAGGACAGACAACAGAGATCATGTAATAAGAGGAGGTTATTGATTTATTTAAGAATAATAATATTATAGAATGAAGGTAAGATTATCTACATCGATATAACACAAAAAATTTAAATATTCATATACATGTACCATAATTTTTTAAAGGAATGGATCGGTAAGCCAGTAGAAGGCCTCGGTTAGGTGACCAAAAGCTCCAACGGCAGGTTATCACCTAGGACCCGCGTCAGAAAAGACATGTCCTGTTTCCTGACAAACCTTACCTAACCTAACCTAAATATATATATATATATATATATATATATACATTCGCGAAATCAAGTCAAGAATAGCCTGAAAATTTGGCCCGTTAATCACAGGAAGTTCGTACACTGACGACGAGAGAAATACAAGAAACAATGAGCAAAATCTTAAAAAGATCAACATGAATGACTGCTGAGGAATCCACTGAAGGAGAACAAAGTGGAGGATAAACCATACCCCAGGCCGGGATTGAACCCGCGGTCATAGAGAATCAAAACTCCAGCCCGTCGCGTTAGCCACTAGACCAGCTAGCCACAATAAGATTCATCCAACTAGGTATATTTCTACACCATAGGAAGGTTAGCACAGGCACCTCTGTGACCACAAATGCAAGTTTTTACAGACGCATTTGTGGTCACAGAGGTGCCTGTGCTAACTTTCCTATGGTGTAGAAATATACCTAGTTGGATGAATCTTATTGTGGCTAGCTGGTCTAGTGGCTAACGCGACGGGCTGGAGTTTTGAGACTCTATGACCGCGGGTTCAATCCCGGCCGGGGGTATGGTTTATTTGCAATCGTGTCATTACGATTTCTTGAGTCATGTTGACGGCAGTGAAGGGACTTGAGCTAGAGTTCGTCACGGCCACGCTAGCTGGAGATTCGTCTGTAAAAACTTGCATTTGTGGTCACAGAGGTGCCTGTGCTAACTTTCCTATGGTGTAGAAATATACCTAGTTGGATGAATCTTATTGTGGCTAGCTGGTCTAGTGGCTAACGCGACGGGCTGGAGTTTTGAGACTCTATGACCGCGGGTTCAATCCCGGCCGGGGGTATGGTTTATTTGCAATCGTGTCATTACGATTTCTTGAGTCAAAGTGGAGGATACACACACCTTCCTCACCTCTGACTCACCTACATAGTATCTGACATTACTATTAATCGCATAGAAAATAAAACACATGAATATAAAACATATGATCACATATGTAATACCTGGGTCTGGTTCATGACCACACATGTAATACCTGGGTCTGGTTCATGACCACACATGTAATACCTGGGTCGGGTTCATGACCACACATGTAATACCTGGGTCGGGTTCATGACCACACAGGTAATACCTGGGTCGGGTTCATGACCACACAGGCAATACCTGGGTCGGGTTCATGACCACACAGGTAATACCTGGGTCGGGTTCATGACCACACATGTAATACCTGGGCCGGGTTCATGACCACACATGTAATACCTGTGATCCTTCATTGGCAACGTTTCGTTAAACATTGTCAGTAAAGGATCACATTATACGGCATGTGTTTATATTTCTATTGTGTCGGTATTTTATACAATTTATTTCCACAGCAGCAGCAGCAGCAGCAGCAGCAGCAGCAGCAGCAGCAGCAGCAGCAGCAGCAGCAGCAGCAGCAGCAGCAGCAGCAGCAGCAGCAGCAGCAGCAGCAGCAGCAGCAGCAGCTGAGAGCTATATCAGCTTGGGGAAATAGATGGCAAGTAACATTTGCACCTGAGAAAACGCAAATGATGATCGTCTCTAGGCACCATGATGGTAATGCTGGTGCAGTAGTAAGGATGAATGGGAGAATGTTGGCACCTGGAGAAGAAGTTGATATCCTTGGGGTGAAATTTGACTCCAAACTAACCATGAAGAACCATGTTGTAAATCTTGCAAACAAGGCAGCCAGGAAGCTTACAGCACTTCGCCGTATCTCGCATCTGCTTGACAGTAGGGGTTGCAAGATCCTGTACGAGGCACAAGTACGCTCGCACCTTGAGTATGCTCCACTTTCTTGGTTTGCCTGCCCCCCCCCCCTCTCATCTGCGACTGCTTGACAGAGTAGAGAACAGAGCAAGACGTCTCATCTCTCGCCTGGACCCATCCTGGATAGATCTGTCATTTCAGCAGAGCCTTCAACATAGGAGGGATGTGGGTGGCCTTACTGTTATGTACAAGGCCAATATTGTCAAAATACCACACTTGGATCCACTTCGAGGACAGCGTGAAACAAGCTTTTATGCCACAAGACGGGCAGAAAGCAGCAACTTCACTCTGGCTGTACCCTTCTCCAGAACATCACTCCATCTGAGATCATACATACCCAGGATGACTCGAGTATGGAACACATTAGTACAGGATAATGATGTCAACGAGATAAAGTCAGTTGATCAAATGAAAATGCTGGCCCACAGATGGCTCCAACTTCATCCTGTTTCCTACTTGTACGTCTCATAACAATAAAAATGCTTTCAAATGAGCTGATGTAGGTAACAGCTCTTAGCTTGCGAATAAAGTCAGGAATCCTTAACCTGTAAATAGCTGTCAATAAAGCTAGGGATCCTTAACCTTGTCAAACCCTGTGTAAAAAAAAAAAAAAAAAAAGAGAGAGAGAGAGAGAGAGACAGAGAGAGAGAGACAGAGAGAGATAGACAGATAGAGACAGAGATACACGAAAATATTTACGTGGAAAATACTGGATGGCCTTGTCGCAAACCTACACACTACCATAACATGCTGGAATGTGGTAAATGTCAGAAAAAAAAAATAAACACAGTAAAAAGCAGGGGCACTATGGCCATAATACAAGAACATTGTATCAGCATCCGTGAGCTCAGATTATTCAACACACTACCAGAAGACATCAGGAGTACTGGCGAAACAAGTGTAGAAGTCTTGAAGAGGAAACTCGATCAATACCTCTGGCTAACACCGGATAAACCAGATTGCCAACAGCAACAACTTGATGAACCAGGCATCAACCGGAGAAGCTTGGAACATGAAGGGGCTACAGGAGCATCATTTCTCTGGATACCAATCACTGGTATATATATCTGACTGTACTTATCAAGTTTGGATTACAGAGTTATGTCTTAAGTCTGACTGATCCAGGACCTTGTGTACTCTTACCCAACTTATCAGTCTTAAGTCGTTGCGTTTACTGACTTGAGAGTGAAGATTCTTTTACTTGCATTCCTGTGATGTGTTTGTGTGTGTATATACTCACCTATATGTCGATTCACAGCTCCTGGCCCCGCCTCTGATTTCCACTAGGTAAAATCTCTCCCGGCTCCATGAACTTTGTGGTATGTGTACGTGTGTGTGTGTGTGTGTGTGTGTGTGTTTGTGTGTTTGTGTGTGTGTGTACTCACCTAATTGTACTCACCTAATTGTGGTTGCAGGGGTCGAGACTCAGCTCTTGGCATCGCCTCTTTACTGATTGCTACTAGGTCCTCTCTCGCTCTGCTTCCTGAGCTTTATCATACCTCTTCTTAAAACTATGTATGGTTCCTGCCTCCACTACTTCACTTGCTAGGCTATTCCACTTCCTGACGACTCTATGACTGAAGAAATACTTCCTAACGTCCCCGTGACTCGTCTGAGTCTTCAGCTTCCAGTTGTGACCCCTTGTTCCTGTGTCCCCTCTCTGGAACATCCTATCTCTGTCCACCTTGTCTATTCCCCGCAGTATCTTGTATGTCGTTATTATGTCTCCCCTGACCCTCCTGTCCTCCAGTGTCGCCAGTCCGATTTCCCTCAACCTTTCCTCATACGACATTCCCCTTAGCTCTGGGACTAGCCTTGTTGCAAACCTTTGTACTTTCTCTAACTTCTTGACGTGCTTGACCAGGTGTGGGTTCCAGAGTGATGCTGCATACTCCAGTATGGGCCTAACATACACAGTGTACAGTGTCTTGAACGATTCCTTATTAAGGTATCGGAACGCTATTCTCAGGTTTGCCAGGAGCCCATATGCTGCAGCAATTATTTGGTTGATGTGTGCCTCCTGTGATGTGCTCGGTGTTATGGTCACCCCAAGGTCTTTCTCCCTGAGTGAGGTCTGTAGTCTTTGTCCACCTAGCCTATACTCTGTCTGCGGTCTTCTTTGCCCCTCCCCAATCTTTATGACTTTGCATTTGGCAGGATTGAATTCGAGAAGCCAGTTTCTGGACCACATGTCCAGCCTGTCCAGGTCTCTTTGCAGGTGTGTGTTTGTGTGTGTGTGTGTGTGTGTGTGTGTGTGTGTGTGTGTGTGTGTGTGTGTGTGTGTGTGTGTGTGTGTGTGTGTGTGTGTGTGTGTATGTGTGTGTGTGTGTGTGTGTGTGTGTGTGTGTGTGTGTGTGTGTGTGTGTGTGTGTGTGTGTGTGTGTGTGTGTGTATGTGTGTGTGTGTGTGAGTGTGTGTGTGTGTGTGTGTGTGTGTGTGTGTGTGTGTGTGTGTGTGTGTGTGTGTGTGTGTGTGTGTGTGTGTGTGTGTATGTGTGTGTGTGTGTGAGTGTGTGTGTACTAATGTACTTATGTGAACACTTGTCCGTATTTAATCCAGGCAGATGTGAGCAGGCAGCAGTTCAAATGCGTGTTTGAAACAGCCCCAGGAATGTGTGTGTGTGTTTTCAATTATAAATATGTATACCATGCTGCCTCGACACGCAGCGCTATGCATATTCATAGCAGCAAATATATCGCGAATAGAACATTCGCAAAGGCGCTCGCGCACGCGCGCGTTCACTCTCGCTAACAAACACACACACAAAATTATAATTACACCAAATCTAAAGTTTATTCAATTTTTAAGACATCGTTTTTTCCATAAAAAGGATAACTTATATATATATATATACATATATATAAATATATATATATATATATATATATATATATATATATATATATATATATATATATATTCATCTATGTTAATGTAAAAATTAATGAAATTTTGTACCAAAAGAACCTAAGAAAACTTACCTGACCTTATTATAACAAGCGCAATTTAATTTAGCCTAATCCAGCTAAATATATTTTAGATAAGTTTATAATAATTTAAAAATAAACAAACATAATAAAATATATTTTTTCGTTAGGTTCAGAATGACTTTCGCGAAATTATTGCATATATAAATTTTCGTTGTCATTATTCGGCAAGAAGAGCGTTGCTATATAAGTCAAAATCGAAAGTTTTATCAATTCGGCACGACATATATGCTTGTATACACACAAGTGAATATAAACCAGAGGTTCAACACATATGTGTATATAAACCAGAGGTTCAACTCACAATTGTATATAAACCAGAGGTTCAACTCACAAGTGTATATAAACCAGAGGTTCATCACACAAGTGAATATAAACTAGAGGTTCAACACACAACTGTATATAAACCAGAGGTTCAACTAACAAGTGTATATAAACCAGAGGTTCAACACACAAGTGTATATAAACCAGAGGTTCAGCACACAAGTGTATATAAACCAGAGGTTCAACACAAGTGAATATAAACAGGAGGTTCAACACACAACTGTATATAAACCAGAGGTTCAACTAACAAGTGTATATAAACCAGAGGTTCAACACACAACTGTATATAAACCAGAGGTTCAACTAACAAGTGTATATAAACCAGAGGTTCAACACACAACTGTATATAAACCAGAGGTTCAACTCACAAGTGTATATAAACCAGAGATTCAACTCACAAGTGTATATAAACCAGAGGTTCAACTCACAAGTGTATATAAACCAGAGGTTCAACACACAAGTGTATATAAACCAGAGGTTCAACACACAAGTGTATATAAACCAGAGGTTCAACTCACAAGTGTATATAAACCAGAGGTTCAACTCACAAGTGTATATAAACCAGAGGTTCAACACACAAGTGTATATAAACCAGAGGTTCAACACACAAGTGTATATAAACCAGAGGTTCAACACACAAGTGTATATAAACCAGAGGTTCAACACACAAGTGTATATAAACCAGAGGTAAACCAGAGGTTCAACTCACAAGTGTATATAAACCAGAGGTTCAACACACAAGTGTATATAAACCAGAGGTTCAACTCACAAGTGTATATAAACCAGAGGTTCAACTCACAAGTGTATATAAACCAGAGGTTCAACTCACAAGTGTATATAAACCAGAGGTTCAACTCACAAGTGTATATAAACCAGAGGTTCAGGTGTCTTGATATTGGTTAAGGCATACAATGGAGCTACCCTCCGCTTCCTTGGATCAAACGTGATTGCCTTCCATAATCAGGCGCTATATAACGTCTAAGACAGGTATTACAGCATGTGGCAGACAAGAGAAAGGACCTGGGTTCGATTCCTGGGAGGGACGAGACAGTGAGCCAGCTTTCTTCCACCTGCTGGCCTGTCACCTAGCAGTACCTAGGTGCCTTAGCTACCTAGCAGTACCTAAGTGCCTTATTCACCTAGCGGTACCTAGGTGCCTTTGTCCCCTAACAGTAACTAGGTGCCTTATTCATCCAGCAGTAACTAGGTGCCTTATTCACCCAGCAGTAACTAGGTGCCTTATTCACCCAGCAGTAACTAGATGCCTTATTCACCCAGCAGTAACTAGGTGCCTTATTCACCCAGCAGTAACTAGATGCCTTATTCACCCAGCAGTAACTAGGTGCCTTATTCACCCAGCAGTAACTAGGTGCCTTATTCACCCAGCAGTAACTAGATGCTTTATTCACCCAGCAGTAACTAGGTGTTGTATTCACCTAACAGTAACTAGGTGCCTTATTCATCCAGCAGTAACTAGATGCCTCATTCACCCAGCAGTAACTAGGTGCCTTATTCACCCAGCAGCAACTAGATGCTTTATTCACCCAGCAGTAATTAGATGCCTTATTCACCCAGAAGTAACTAGGTGCCTTATTCACCCAGCAGTAACTAGGTGCCTTATTCACCCAGCAGTAACTAGGTGCCTTATTCACCCAGCAGTAGCTAGATGCTTTATTCACCCAGCAGTAACTAGTTGCCTTATTCACCTAACAGTAACTAGGTGCCTTATTCATCCAGCAGTAACTAGATGCCTTATTCACCCAGCAGTAACTAGGTGCCTTATTCATCCAGCAGTAACTAGATGCCTTATTCACCCAGCAGTAACTAGATGCCGTATTCACCCAGCAGTAACTAGGTTCCTTATTCACCCAGCAGTAACTAGGTGCCTTATTCACCCAGCAGTAACTAGATGCTTTATTCACCCAGCAGTAACTAGGTGCCTTATTCACCTAACAGTAACTAGGTGCCTTATTCACCCAGCAGTAACTAGATGCCTTATTCACCCAGCAGTAACTAGGTGCCTTATTCACCCAGCAGTAACTAGGTGCCTTATTCACCCAGCAGTAATTAGATGCCTTATTCACCCAGAAGTAACTAGGTGCCTTATTCACCCAGCAGTAACTAGGTTCCTTATTCACCCAGCAGTAACTAGATACCTTATTCACCCAGCAGTAACTAGATGCTTTATTCTCCCAGCAGTAACTAGGTGCTGTATTAACCTAACAGTAACTAGGTGCCTTATTCATCCAGCAGTAACTAGATGCCTCATTCACCCAGCAGTAACTAGGTGCCTTATTCACCCAGCAGTAACTAGATGCTTTATTCACCCAGCAGTTATTAGATGCGTTATTAACCCAGAAGTAACTAGGTGCCTTATTCACCCAGCAGTAATTAGGTGCCTTATTCACCCAGCAGTAACTAGGTGCCTTATTCACCCAGCAGTAGCTAGATGCTTTATTCACCCAGCAGTAACTAGTTGCCTTATTCACCTAACAGTAACTAGGTGCCTTATTCATCCAGCAGTAACTAGATGCCTTATTCACCCAGCAGTAACTAGGTGCCTTATTCATCCAGCAGTAACTAGATGCCTTATTCACCCAGCAGTAACTAGGTGCTTTATTCATCCAGCAGTAACTAGATGCCTTATTCACCCAGCAGTAACTAGATGGCTTATTCACCCAGCAGTAACTAGGTTCCTTATTCACCCAGCAGTAACCAGATGCCTTATTCACCCAGCAGTAACTAGATGCCTTATTCACTCAGCAGTAACTAGGTTCCTTATTCACCCAGCAGTAACTAGGTGCCTTATTCACCTAGCAGTAACTAGATGCCTTATTCACCCAGCAGTAACTAGGTGCCTTATTCATCCAGCAGTAACTAGATGCCTTATTCACCCAGCAGTAACTAGATGCCTTATTCACCCAGCTGTAACTAGGTGCCTTATTCACCCAACAGTAACTAGATGCCTTATTCACCCAGCAGTAACTAGATGCCTTATTCACCCAGCAGTAACTAGGTGCCTTATTCACCCAGCAGTAACTAGGTGCCTTATTCACCCAGCAGTAACTAGATGCCTTATTCACCCAGCAGTAACTAGGTGCCTTATTCACCCAGCAGTAACTAGGTGCCTTATTCACCCAGCAGTAACTAGATGCCTTATTCACCCAGCAGTAACTAGGTGCCTTATTCACCCAACAGTAACTAGGTGCCTTATTCACCCAACAGTAACTAGATGCCTCATTCACCCAGCAGTAACTAGGTGCCTTATTCACCCAGCAGTAACTAGATGCTTTATTCACCCAGCAGTAATTAGATGCGTTATTCACCCAGAAGTAACTAGGTGCCTTATTCACCCAGCAGTAACTAGGTGCCTTATTCATCCAACAGTAACTAGGTGCCTTATTCACCCAACAGTAACTAGGTGCCTTATTCACCCAGCAGTAACTAGATGCCTTATTCACCCAGCAGTAACTAGGTGCCTTATTCACCCAACAGTAACTAGGTGCCTTATTCACCCAGCAGTAACTAGATGCCTTATTCACCCAGCAGTAACTAGGTGCCTTATTCACCCAACAGTAACTAGGTGCCTTATTCACCCAGCAGTAACTATGCACCTGGGTCTTAGTGGACTATGAAGAGCCTGCCTCCTCGGCGGGGGGGGGGGGCGGGGGAGGGGGGGGCGGAGATGTAAGGCACCGGAACCGGAACTTGAAATGGAACTTCCGACAGCAATTCCGGTCCAGCTGGCCAGCAGCTTGGAACCGGAAATTGGTCCGGTACCTGGTCCTTGTCTCAGGTGTAAGGGGGGAGGAGGGGGGAGCGAGGGAAGGGGAGAGGAGACAGAGGGGGGTGGACATGGAATGGTAAAAAGGCTTCCCCCCCATCACTCCTCCCTTCAAAGGGGGGAAGAGTATGTGTGCCTTTTGATCGCTTGAAGGGCTCTTGGTTCAAGGAATTGGAGCTATATTCTTCCCGAGGTCTTATGTGATAATCTCTCCTCACTTCCACCCAATAATAATATTAATAATAATAACAATAGTAATGATAATAATAATAATAATAATAATAATAATAATAATAATAATAATAATAATAATAATAATAATAATAATAATAGCAACAATATTAATAATAATAATCATAAAAGTCTATCGAGCTTTCAGCCTTGCTTGGTCTACCCTTATTCAGCCTCTTCTAATCTATTCTTTTTACACATTCTAACCTACCCCACTTATATTCCTTCTTACCTTTTATCCCGTCTAGCCTGTTTCTCGTCTATCTACCCCACTTCTATACCTTCTAATCTACCCCACTTCAGCCTCTTTTTAATCTGTCTCACTTCTATCCATTTTAACCTTCTAGACATCTATTTCTTTATAAGCTGTTACCTCACCTACTCAGTTAGTAGGTACCTGGTTAGTCGATTGCTGTGGGTGGCATCCTGGGGGCGGTAATGTATATTAAGAGCTGAACTTCGAATTGAGCTGAGGTAGGAGAGCAGCTCTCAGTCAGTGAGTGAGCTGAGGTAGAGCAGCTCTTAGCCAGTGAGTGAGCTGAGGTTAAATAACAGCTCTTAGTTTGTTAGTGAACTGAGTAGAATAGCAGGTCTTAGCCTGCTAGTGAGCTAAGGCTGAATAACAGCTCTTGCTAGTAAGCTGAGGTTGAATAAAAGCCCGTCAATGAGATGAGGTAGAATAACAGCTATTAGTCTGTATGTTGAGGCTGAATAAAGGATCTTACCCTTTAAATTCAACAGCGTAAAAAATCTAATTCAAACCTACCATTAACAAACACCAACTTTGAAGCTAAACTGAAGAGTCTTTCTCTTATTATCTTGGACCAACGATATCCTAACATTAAGAAAATCTATCCTAATTAAACAAAACAGCGATTTTTGTGTCTTTATTCAATAAAATTGGCAAACTGGGACTTGTGACTCCCAATAACAGTGCGAAGCTTGTGTCCAGGAAGCCACAACGATGGTGAAAGTGTGAAACCGATCAAACGAGTCGTTCTCCAGTTACGGCACGGATTCCAACGATTGCAGGCTTAACTATTTTGTCACAGTGACAAATTTGCCAGCAGGTAAACAAAACCTAGTAGGTACTATCCTGGTCCTAAGTTACACCAGCCATGAATTACTGAAGGCGTTCAGAAGAGGTAAACTGAAATTTATTTAACGCGATTTAACGGGAAAACTACATGTTGTTTTACACATAAAGTGCGTAAATCTGCTCCTACTTGAATTTCACTCTCCGTCGTCAAACTAGGAGGCATCTATATGGAACACACGAAGTTACACCACTGAGAACTATGATGAAAATGATGTAAAATGCTGACACGTTGATGTTTAAGATACATGTGCAGCAGATGGGTAACTTTATTGTTGGTACGTATCGCCTACACAGTAGACTTCTTCAGTCAGATACAGAGGCAGCCTCTGTGTCTGATTGAAGAAGTCTACTGTGTAGGCTATACGTATCAACAATAAAGATATCCAACTGTTGCATATGTATCTTAATCAGCTACAGAGGGTTTTGGAAGTTATCACAGTCATTCCAGGATACTGGGAATGGCTTCAGTAACAGTTCATACAGTGTTGTAAGAACTGGCTGTAGTTACCGTACACGGGAGTTGAACATCTGAAGCAGATCGAGATAATCTATCTCGAACCACGGTACGGGTGATAATCGAACTCGGGTCGTAAAACTTCAGACCAGCGCGTAAGCCACTGGGCCAGCTGGCTACAATAAGATTCATCCAATTAGGTACGTTTATACACCACAGTGAGGTTAGCATGGGCCACCACTATGACCACAAATGCAAGTTTTTACTGATGAATCTCCTGCCAGCGTGGCCGTGACGAACTCTAGCTCAAGTCCTCTCAAGTAAAGGCTTTTTTTTTTTTTTTTTTTTTAAGATTTCAACTAACGCCGGCCTGGGATGTTATGGAACATTTATTGTTGATCCAGAACATCTTTAAATTTCCACCAGTTCTTGGGTATTGCATAGTTATTACTTTACAAAAGCATAAAGTTATTGGGCCAAAAGCAGTCTCGTCTTTGGGTATAATTGCGTTTATTAGAGCACACCACATAGGGCATCACAACAGGTTCATATCAGTTAGTGTCAACAAGCGCTTAAACCTAACTATGTGGTATTAGAACAAGCTGCCAAACCCTGTCAACTCTTCAACTATCTGATACTGGCTGAGTGGACAGCTCAGTTTCTCTACCACCCTTCATCCACTCACTCACGGCAGCGATGGATCACAGTGCAAATAAATGCTCCTCCCATCACACTGAAGTTTGTTCTAAGGGCGATACATCTCTGCAGTGTTATGAACTATCAAGTAAATAGCAGGAAGTCTCCGTGAAATGTGTAGACTGTTAGTGCAATGGAGTCAGTGTCATTTCTTGACTGTACAGAATTATATGCTTGCCCGCACTTCTACTGGCAACCCTGATGTCCTGGGCCTTTCCAGGGGTTGATGCGCTTTTCCCTAAATCATGTGGGTGCTATACCCTGGGCTGATAGTGTGACAGAGAGGAGAGACCATGGACCGTACCACGGTACGTGCTAATTCGTAGGAGTCTACCCCTGGATCTGCTTCTGTATTGACACCATCCAACTAGCCGGTTCTGGGCATCTCAAGGTAAGGAAACTTGGCTTTAGTGCCACCTGCCCTTCCCCTCCAGCCCGTGGACTTGGCCAGCCCTCATCCATCAAAATGTCGGACCCAGCTGGCCTGTGTCTGGCTTCGGAAGATGAGATGGATGCATCCTCAGTCATATAACAGTTGAAGCGCCGCGTGAAGCTGCCGTGGAAGCAAAAATATCTAAAGCTTAAGCTTCAGTAGCGTGAGGAAGACTGTGCGGGTAGTGTTGTTGGTGATAATGAAAACTGTGCTCAGTGTGGTGATGTGATGATAATGAGCGTAGTGATGGTGACTGTTGAGTGCAGTAATATCACTTAGGATGATAAAACTAACGAGTGCAGTGTAGGTGTTTGTTCTTGCTAATAAGGATGGTTATAGGGACCTACCACCTTATCCTCAGTCAGACACCATTATTATTGCTGGTGCCAACAATGCTGGACACTCATCAGTTAGTAATTGTAATAGTATACTGCTTTGGTGACGTGACCTGTAGATCGGTTGGTAGCGCACTCAGTTCACACAATGAGTGTCCCTGTTTCGATACCTGGTACGGGTGGTAATAATGGGCGTGTTTTCTTACATCTACTGTCCCTGTTTACCTAGCAGTAAGTGTATCATGTACTTGCAGAAATAAAAAATGATTATTACTGTTGTTGTTGTTGTTACTGACGTTGTTGTTATGGTCATGATGTACAGATTATGGGTAACCTTGAACCTACACACCAGTGGAGGCATCAACGACCTGTGTCTTGCTCTCAGCATTACCTTCGCTAGCTGTGAGTTTTCCAATCTAACAAATATATCAGATAATTTCCCTAGACTAACCGCTATTAATACTGGTAATATTCTCTTATCTGGTGGAACACTCATGCGAAAGCTCTTTCAAGTTGCCAGTGACCAGCATAACAACTTTGTACCAATGTTACAGATTAGTACAGTGCCAATGAATGTTCCTCTGTCGAGACCTATAACAACGACCTTGTATGTAATGCTTAAAATTATTCAGAACCTCCTGGACAGCCGCATGAACCCTGTATTGCACACTACTATAATAATTATATATGCTGTAAGTATTCTAAAGTTTAAGTATTGAAACGTACCTTTAAAAAAGTAGGCCCAGCCTAAAGAAATCATCATACCTCTGAAATATTCATATCCCCGAAATTGTTCCCGCTGCTGCCAGGGAACGTATGACAGAACTCGGGCAATCAGGTGGGAAAAACGGTTCTCACAGGTCTCAGTGTCCACACACATGGAGAAATATACATGTATATAGAATTAATGGTAACAAGAGTTTCATTCAGATGTTGCGCCCTCATCCTCTACACAATGTGAGTCAATGTTCGGGCTGCTGCATATTGCTTTAACAAGTTAGCCATTACACACAAACAAAAAATCAATACTAAATGTAATAAGAGAGGGAGACTGGTTCCTTTTGTGCTCAGCCAAAAGATTACATTTTGTTTTATTTAATTTGAACTCGATACTGCACTAAAGACAATCTTACTTTCCCTGGAGAGGATGGCATCGCTGACATTATTAAATTGTTTTATCTTTTTTCGGGAAATCCTTTAATTGAACTGTAACTCGTGAACTACATCACAGGGGAACTTCCTAAATCTTCGCCCAAGATTCTTACATTCTTATTTCAAAACTCAGACAACAAGATGAATTTCGTCCAATATCTCTCACTAGCTGCTTGTGCAAAACTTACAGAGGTTGGTTATAAATCGATTTGTATACAGAGTCGAACAATTTCTCTCTCCTTAAAAAAAAAGTATTGAGTATCATTGCATAACCATCTTTTTCGTCCTTCACACTGACAACTCATAAATTTCTCCGACATTCAAAACATCCTTAACTCTGTTTTAGATTTGTGTCAGGACTTGGGGTTCATCATCTCGGCTGAGAATACGAAAGTACTTATTAGGCGTCCTTACTGGCAGGGAGGAGCAACCCGCAGGATCCAATTGCATGATGGGTCTCAGGCCGAATATGTAGTCAGACACAGATATCTTGTATTTGAGGTTTCTCTGTTTGCTCTTGTAACCAAACTTTGTCGCCAATTACAAAACAAGGCTGAAAGGGTTGCGGCTGGATTTCACCCTAACGAGAGAATAGTGAAAGTGGTGTACTCTGCTAACATCAGATCACTGGTTGACTATGCCACACCCCTGCTTCTTCTTGTATCAAACTGAAAGCTAGCTTGAAGTGAGTGAAAAAAAAAATGTAGAAAGATGCGATGAGGATCATCGTAAGATGTCTAAGTATTACTAAAATACTAAAAATGCTGAGAAAATTTTATATCTCAAGCATCAGAGATGCTGTCACTGAAAGAAATGTCCTTATTGGTGTTAATAAGTTCACGTAAATCCATCCAAACCCTTGCACAGAAGCCATCTAAATTTCTTGATAACAGGCAATCAATCCTTCAAACAGATAAGAAAACGAACTGAATTTCATATCAATCAGATACAAGATCTATGCCAAGTTAGACATCAGAAACACTTTTCACCACCACGAGAAATTTTTTCAAATCGTCATCCCTCGTTTTCCTTCAAAGAATCTTACTCAGTCACAACCACAATTTTGAAGCCAAGTTTGATGCCTTAAGTTGTAGGGAAATCTTAGTCACACAACACTCTCTTCCACAAATTATGTTTGTTGATGGCTCTTACATTAACTCTGATTCCCTGTTATCCATAAATACTCTTTCCTCTATTTGTCAAGTAAAAACATAGATTTTATTACATATTTTCGTAAAAAATAAAAAATAATAGTGGTAGTAGTGGTTATCGTAGAAACTGGTAGTGGTGGTGGTGGTGGTGGTGGTAGTAGTAGTAGTAGTAGTAGTACTAGTAGTAGTAGTAGTAGTACTAGTAGTAGTAGTAGTAGTAGTAGTAGTACTAGTATTACTACCAGTAGCAGCAGCAGTAGTAGTAGAAGCAGTAGTAGTAGCAATAATAATAAACAAACCAGAAAATCAAGGAGGTAAATTCTCCCAGTTTGCATCAGTTGAGAGTAAGTTGAGTGGCAGTTACTCTCTTAATGGAAAGGGAAGTCCTGCAGGGGAAAGTTTAGCTGTGATTTTCTCCGCTAAGTAGGACAAACTTGTTCTACTTTCACTTCTTAATTAAACGCAAAATCCTCGGGGAAGAGATTGACCTGAGTCAACTCGCTCAACTATGCAACTTCTGCTTCAAGGTGCTTGATTTGTTTTGTATTTGTTGGAGGAGAAGCCGCAGCGGAGGAGAAGCCGCAGCGGAGGAGAAGCTGCAGCGGAGGAGAAGCCACAGCGGAAGAGAAGCTGCAGCGGAGGAGAAGCCTCAGCGGAGGAGAAGCCGCAGCGGAGGAGAAGCCGCAGCGGAGGAGAAGCCGCAGCGGAGGAGAAGCCGCAGTGGAGGAGAAGCCGCAGCGGAGGAGAAGCCTCAGCGGAGGAGAAGCCGCAGCGGAGGAGAAGCCGCAGCGGAGGAGAAGCCGCAGCGGAGGAGAAGCCGCAGCGGAGGAGAAGCCGCAGCGGAGGAGAAGCCGCAGCGGAGGAGAAGCCGCAGCGGAGGAGAAGCCGCAGCGGAGGAGAAGCCGCAGCGGAGGAGAAGCCGCAGCGGAGGAGAAGCCGCAGCGGAGGAGAAGCCGCAGCGGAGGAGAAGCCGCAGCGGAGGAGAAGCCGCAGCGGAGGAGAAGCCGCAGCGGAGGAGAAGCCGCAGCGGAGGAGAAGCCGCAGCGGAGGAGAAGCCGCAGCGGAGGAGAAGCCGCAGCGGAGGAGAAGCCGCAGCGGAGGAGAAGCCGCAGCGGAGGAGAAGCCGCAGCGGAGGAGAAGCCGCAGCGGAGGAGAAGATGGGAGATGAGAAGATGGAGGAAAGGAAGAAGAAAAGAGATTGGAATAAAAATATGGGAAAATGGATAAATGGATGAGGTCAAAAAAAAGCAGAGGATGAAAACATAAAGAAAATGAAGAGAGGGGGAAAACTAAGAAAGAAGATAAATGTGAGGAAGGTAAGAGTTGTTATTAATTTAAAGAGTCATCACCCCCGCTGCTCGGTCCCAGACCGTGCTTAACAAAGTTGGGAAAACCTTGAGAATGCAAACAAGGATAGAGTAAATCCTGTCACGTAAACTACCTGTAGAGTACCGTCCGTTTGACACACACACACACACACACACACACACACACGCACACACACACACACACACACACAACACACACACACACACACACACACACACACACACACACACACACACACACACACACACACACACACACACACACACACACACACACACACACACACACACACACACACACACACACACACACACACTGAACACACCACACACACACACACACACACACACACACACACACACACACACACACACACACACACATACATCAGCATGACAACTCATCCTTTACATAAACTAGTTACCAATACAGTAGAGTACTGTCCTATGCCACTTACCGTATTTCTGGCATATAAGGGGCACTTTTTTTCCCACAAAAGTCTTGGAAAATCAGCCTGCGCCTTATATACTCAGGTCAGGGGTCAAGGTTAGGCTTTGCGTTACGCTTTAGCTTAACGTAAATCTACCGTTACGATACTTCTGTCGTGCGCCTTATATGCCGGAAAATACGGTAATGCATACACCATTATGGCAATTCATCCTTCTCAGTCACACATTAGCCACATACACCAGTATGGCAACTCATCCTTCTCAGGTAGACATTAGCCACATACACCAATATGGCAACTCATCCTTCTCAGGTAGACATTAGCCACATACACCAGTATGGCAACTCATCCTTCTCAGGTAGACATTAGCCACATACACCAGTATGGCAACTCATCCTTCTCAGGTAGACATTAGCAACATACACCAGTATGGCAACGCATCCTTCTCAGGTAGACATTAGCCACATACACCAGTATGGCAACTCATCCTTCTCAGGTAGACATTAGCAACATATGATTTAAGCAAATTCCTCCATAAATGTTCTTCATGTTGGGTTAAATTTGGTCAGGTTAGACTATTATCTATACACAAAATGTAACCAATTACAATTTAACATAATACAAATAAATGGAATACTAGCTGAAGGCGATAGAAACCTTTTAAAACCTGATCGGAAAATAGACCAACCAACGCATGATAAAATAAGGCACTCAGATCAATCATGTTTTCATCCCGGTGTCAAAATCACACATCTGATGGTCCGGGTGTCTCCTGGTGCTCAGCTGCCCAAAACCACCACCAAGGGAAAAGTGCATCATTTGGGAATCTTTATTTAGGAAACGTATTTTCAGCCAGTGGCTTCTTCAGTCCAATACAGAGAAGAAAAGTGAAAGATGAGGAGGAGTTTGAGGTAATCAGTCCCTGAGCCGATGTGTTCAGTCCATCAAGGCTGATGGACTGAACACATCGACTCCAGGCTGAGGGACTGATTATCTCAAACTTCTCCTCATCTTTCACTTTTCTTCTCTGTATTGAACTGAGGAAGCCACTGGCTGAATAAACGTTTCCTCAGTAAAGATTCCTAAATGCAACACAAATGTCTAACTGGTTGGTTGTATCAGAAGGAAAGAATAATAATGGAAGGAAGACGTGATAAAGGGAGACACGAGTGAAGGTAGTAGGAGGATAGGAACACATGCTGAGAAGAGAGAAAACAACACACACACACGTGTTTAAAGCCGTTAGTGGAAGAAAGGAAAAAAAATAAATGGAAGGGAAGATGGAGAGAAGGGGAAATGGGAAGTGAAAGGAATGAGAAGGGAAGGTGCCCCGGAGTTGGACTGTTAGCGCACTCAGCTCACACACTGAGGTCCATGGTTCGGTCCCCGGTACGGGGGGAGAACATAGGACGCGTTTCCTTAGGGCACCTGCTGTCCATGTTCACCTAGTAGTAAGTAGGTACCTGGAGGGGGTGTTAGTCGACTTGTGTGGATCGCATCCTCGGGACAAAATTGACCTAATTTGTCTGAAACTCCCTGCATTTCGGACAAATACGTCGGTGTCAGTGCTCGGTTTGTGTGATCCAGGATGCAGTGTAACACTGTGTGCTCCAGGATGCAGTGTAACACAGTGTGGTCCAGGATGCAGTGTAACACTGTGTGGTCCAGGATGCAGTGTAACACTGTGTGGTCCAGGATGCAGTGTAACACTGTGTGGTCCAGGATGCAGTGTAACACTGTGTGGTCCAGGATGCAGTATAACACTGTGTGGTCCAGGATGCAGTGTAACACTGTGTGCTCCAGGATGCAGTGTAACATAGTGTGGTCCAGGATGCAGTGTAACACTGTGTGGTCCAGGATGCAGTGTAACACTGTGTGGTCCAGGATGCAGTGTAACACTGTGTGGTCCAGGATGCAGTGTAACACAGTGTGGTCCAGGATGCAGTGTAACACTGTGTGGTCCAGGATGCAGTGTAACACTGTGTGGTCCAGGATGCAGTGTAACACTGTGTGGTCCAGGATGCAGTGTAACACTGTGTGGTCCAGGATGCAGTGTAACACTGAGTGGTCCAGGATGCAGTGTAACACTGTGTGGTCCAGGATGCAGTGTAACAGTGTGGTCCAGGATGTAGTGTAACACTGTGTGGTCCAGGATGCAGTGTAACAGTGTGGTCCAGGATGTAGTGTAACACTGTGTGGTCCAGGATGCAGTGTAACACTGTAGTGTCACACTGTGTGGTCCAGGATGCAGTGTAACACTGTGTGGTCCAGGATGCAGTTTAACACTGTGTGGTCCAGGATGCAGTGTAACAGTGTGGTCCAGGATGTAGTGTAACACTGTGTGGTCCAGGATGCAGTGTAACAGTGTGGTCCAGGATGTAGTGTAACACAGTGTGGTCCAGGATGCAGTGTAACACTGTGTGGTCCAGGATGTAGTGTAACACTGTGTTGTCCAGGATGCAGTGTAACACTGTGTGGTCCAGGATGCAGTGTAACATTGTGTGGTCCAGGATGCAGTGTAACACTGTGTGGTCCAGGATGTAGTGTAACATTGTGTGGTCCAGGATGCAGTGTAACACTGTGTGGTCCAGGATGCAGTGTAACACTGTGTGGTCCAGGATGCAGTATAACACTGTGTGGTCCAGGATGCAGTGTAACACTGTGTGGTACAGGAAGCAGTGTAACACTGTGTGGTCCAGGATGCAGTATAACACTGTGTGGTCCAGGATGCAGTGTAACACAGTGTGGTCCAAGATGCAGTGTAACACTGTGTGGTCTAGGATGTAGTGTAACACTGTGTGGTCCAGGATGCAGTGTAACACTGTCAGGTCCAGGATGCAGTGTAACACTGTGTGGTCCAAGATGCAGTGTAACATTGCGTGGTCCAGGATGCAGTATAACACTGTGTGGTCCAGGATGCAGTGTAACACTGTGTGGTCCAGGATGCAGTATAACACTGTGTGGTCCAGGATGCCGTGTAACACTGTGTGGTCCAGGATGCAGTATAACACTGTGTGGTCCAGGATGCAGTATAACACTGTGTGGTCCAGGATGCAGTGTAACACAGTGTGGTCCAGGATGCAGTGTAACACTGTGTGATCCAGGATGCAGTGTAACACTGTGTGGTCCAGGATGCAGTGTAACACTGTGTGGTCCAGGATGCAGTGCAACAGTGTGGTCCAGGATGTAGTGTAACACTGTGTGGTCCAGGATGCAGTATAACACTGTGTGGTCCAGGATGCAGTATAACACTGTGTGGTCCAGGATGCATTGTAACACAGTGTGGTCCAGGATGCAGTGTAACACTGTGTGGTTCAGGATGCAGTGTAACACTGTGTGGTCCAGGATGCAGTGTAACACTGTGTGGTCCAGGATGCAGTGTAACACTGTGTGGTCCAGGATGCAGTATAACACTGTGTGGTCCAGGATGCAGTGTAACACTGTGTGGTCCAGGATGCAGTATAACACTGTGTGGTCCAGGATGCAGTATAACACTGTGTGGTCCAGCATGCAGTGTAACACTGTGTGGTCCAGGATGTAGTGTAACACTGTGTTGTCCAGGATGCAGTGTAACACTGTGTTGTCCAGGATGCAGTGTAACACTGTGTGGTCCAGGATGCAGTATAACACTGTGTGGTCCAGGATGCAGTGTAACACTGTGTGATCCAGGATGCAGTGTAACACTGTTTGGTCCAGGATGCAGTGTAACACTGTGTGGTCCAGGATGCAGTGTAACACTGTGTGGTCCAGGATGCAGTGTAACACTCTGTGGTCCAGGATGCAGTGTAACAGTGTGGTCCAGGATGTAGTGTAACACTGTGTGGTCCAGGATGCAGTGTAACAGTGTGGTCCAGGATGTAGTGTAACACTGTGTGGTCCAGGATGCAGTGTAACAGTGTGGTCCAGGATGTAGTGTAACACTGTGTGGTCCAGGATGCAGTGTAACACAGTGTGGTCCAGGATGCAGTGTAACACTGAGTGGTCCAGGATGCAGTGTAACAGTGTGGTCCAGGATGTAGTGTAACACTGTGTGGTCCAGGATGCAGTGTAACAGTGTGGTCCAGGATGTAGTGTAACACAGTGTGGTCCAGGATGCAGTGTAACACTGTGTGGTCCAGGATGTAGTGTAACACTGTGTTGTCCAGGATGCAGTGTAACACTGTGTGGTCCAGGATGCAGTGTAACATTGTGTGGTCCAGGATGCAGTGTAACACTGTGTGGTCCAGAATGCAGTGTAACATTGTGTGGTCCAGGATGCAGTGTAACACTGTGTGGTCCAGGATGCAGTGTAACACTGTGTGGTCCAGGATGCAGCATAACACTGTGTGGTCCAGGATGCAGTGTAACACTGTGTGGTCCAGGAAGCAGTGTAACACTGTGTGGTCCAGGATGCAGTATAACACTGTGTGGTCCAGGATGCAGTGTAACACAGTGTGGTCCAAGATGCAATGTAACACTGTGTGGTCTAGGATGTAGTGTAACACTGTGTGGTCCAGGATGCAGTGTAACACTGTTAGGTCCAGGATGCAGTGTAACACTGTGTGGTCCAAGATGCAGTGTAACAGTGCGTGGTCCAGGATGCAGTATAACACTGTGTGGTCCAGGATGCAATGTAACACTGTGTGGTCCAGGATGCAGTATAACACTGTGTGGTCCAGGATGCACACTGTGTGGTCCAGGATGCAGTATAACACTGTGTGGTCCAGGATGCAGTGTAACACTGTGTGGTCCAGGATGCAGTGTAACACTGTGTGGTCCAGGATGCAGTGTAACACTGTGTGGTCCAGGATGCAGTGTAACACTGTGTGGTCCAGGATGCAGTGTAACACTGTGTGGTCCAGGTCCAGGATGCACTCTAACACTGTGTGGTCCAGGATGCAGTGTAACACTGTGTGGTCCAGGATGCAGTGTAACACTGTGTGATCCAGTCAGTGTAACAGTGTAGTGCAGTGTAACACTGTGTGGTCCAGGATGCAGTGTAACACTGTGTGGTCCAGGATGCAGTGTAACACTGTGTGGTCCAGGATGCAGTGTTACACTGTGTGGTCCAGGATGCAGTGTAACACTGTGTGGTCCAGGATGCAGTGTAACACTGTGTGGTCCAGGATGCAGTGTAACACTGTGTGGTCCAGGATGCAGTGTAACACTGTGTGGTCCAGGATGCAGTGTAACACTGTGTGGTCCAGGATGCAGTGTAACACTGTGTGGTCCAGGATGCAGTGTAACACTGTGTGGTCCAGGATGCAGTGTAACACTGTGTGGTCCAGGATGCAGTATAACACTGTGTGGTCCAGGATGCAGTGTAACACTGTGTGGTCCAGGATGCAGTGTAACACTGTGTGGTCCAGGATGCAGTGTAAAAAAGTGTTGTCCAATGCAGTGTTGTGTGGTCCAGGATGCAGTGTAACACTGTGTGGTCCAGGATGCAGTGTAACACTGTGTGGTCCAGGATGCAGTGTAACACTGTGTGGTCCAGGATGCAGTGTCCAGGATGCAGTGTAACACTGTGTTGTCCAGTATGCAGTGTAACACTGTGTGGTCCAGGATGCAGTGTAACACTGTGTGGTCCAGGATGCAGTATAACACTGTGTGGTCCAGGATGCAGTATAACACTGTGTGGTCCATGATGCAGTATAACACTGTGTGGTCCAGGATGCAGTATAACACTGTGTGGTCCAGGATGCAGTGTAACACAGTGTGGTCCAGGATGTAGTGTAACACAGTGTGATCCAGGATGCAGTATAACACTGTGTGGTCCAGCATGCAGTGTAACACTGTGTGGTCCAGGATGTAGTGTAACACTGTGTTGTCCAGGATGCAGTGTAACACTGTGTTGTCCAGGATGCAGTGTAACACTGTGTGGTCCAGGATGCAGTATAACACTGTGTGGTCCAGGATGCAGTGTAACACTGTGTGGTCCAGGATGTAGTATAAAAAAGTGTTGTCCAGGATGCAGTGTAACACTGTGTGGTCCAGGATGCAGTGTAACACTGTGTGGTCCAGGATGCAGTGTAACACTGTGTGGTCCAGGATGCAGTGTAACACTGTGTGGTCCAGGATGCAGTGTAACACTGTGTGGTCCAGGATGCAGTGTAACACTGTGTGGTCCAGGATGCAGTATAACACTGTGTGGTCCAGGATGCAGTATAACACTGTGTGGTCCAGGATGCAGTGTAACACTGTGTGGTCCAGGATGCAGTATAACACTGTGTGGTCCAGGATGCAGTATAACACTGTGTGGTCCAGGATGCAGTATAACACTGTGTGGTCCAGGATGCAGTATAACACTGTGTGGTCCAGGATGCAGTGTAACACTGTGTGGTCCAGGATGCAGTGTAACACAGTGTGGTGCAGGATGCAGTATAACACTGTGTGGTCCAGGATGCAGTGTAACACTGTGTGGTCCAGGATGCAGTGTAACACAGTGTGGTCCAGGATGCAGTATAACACTGTGTAACTGAAGTTTTGTTAGACAAGGAAATTAAAAAAAAATGAAATTGATCTAAACTTAAGTTTGAAAAAACAGAAACAAAGGTTCACCTTCTCAGTACAGATTCTATATGACATATTTTTTTCCACAACGTAAACAAATATGGAACCAGCAACTGGAGCTCAACGGTGAACAACTCTGAAACTGAAAACCCAAAGGTTTTACAAACCGGAATCCTTTAACTAGACAATTTTGTCCTCACGTTGAAATAAGAAATCTGAAATGAGGAACTGGAATGCCCCCCCCCCCCCAAAAAAAAAGAGAGTCCGATTTAGCAATTTAAACTGTTTTAAATCTGGAAAAATTGGAAATGTATGACTAGCGTTCGAATGCGAGACAAACACATGAGAATTTCTGCTCTTGGCATGTGAAATAAGGAACTGGCATTGCAAGAATAACAATTAAAATGAGAAATAAAGAACTGATAATGCAGGAATAACGATGAAAGTTAGAAATAAGGAACTGGCAATGCTAAAATAACGATGAGATGAGAAATAAGGGACTGACAATGCAGGAAGTATCAAAATGAGAAATAAGGAGCTGGCAATGCAGGAATAAGGATAAAAATGAGAAATAAGGAACTGTGAAAGCTGAAATCAAGAATTTAGATAAATATGAGAAGGGATGAATTGGCAGCGCAGGAATAAGAATGAAAATGAGAATCAAAGAACTGAGAAAGCTGGAATTAGAATAAAATTGGAAACAAAAAATTGGCAAAGGCTGGAATTAGGATAAAAATGGGAAACAGAGTACTGGCAATGCAGGATCTAGGATAAATATGTGAAATAAGGAGCGGGATTGTGGGAATAGGGACGAAATAAATCTCTGATCCCAGTTCCGATTTATATTCGTTAATTAGGATCCATATACATCACCCCGGAGCTATCCATATTAGAAGGAAATCATACAAATCAGTAAATAATCATACACATCAATGATGAATCGTATACATCCATTTTACGGAATATTATACACTATACAACACCTGGGGATGATGTTCCTAATATGGAGCCTAATTAGGGCCATGTATACAATTATTATTGGCAGTTAGGTTATGCATATCATCAGTATTTTTCGTTTGCTTAGGCCTATGGTTTTTCTTGGTCTTTATTCCTTCTTTTTTTCCTTGATTTTCAATATTTATTTTCTTCCTGTCTTTCTCATTCCTCTCGTACAGTCATTCGTTCCGTTCTTCGGTCTTCCTTCCTTCCTTCCTTCCTTCCTTCCTTCCTTCCTTCTTTCCTTCCTTCCTTCCTTCCTTCCTTCCTTCCTTCCTTCCTTCCTTCCTTCCTTCCTTCCTTCCTTCCTTCCTTCCATATTCATTCCATTCCCATTCCTTCATTCATTCCTTATTCCATTCCTTCCCATTCCTTCCTTCCTTATTCCATTCCTTCATTCCATTCTCCTTCATTCTTCAGCCCTCCATTCCATTCCTTCCTATTCATTCCATTCCTTCTTCCATTCCATTCATTCATTCCCTCCATTCCATTCATTCATTCCATTCATTCCATTCCTTCCATTCATTTCTTCCATTCATCCATTCATTGCATTCCATCATTCATTCCATTCCATTCCTTCCATTCCATTCATTCCATTCTTATTCATTCATTCCTTCCATTCATTCCATTCATTCCATTCATTCCATTCCATTCCCTTCATTCCATTCATTCCATTCATTGTTCCTTCCATTCCATTCCATTCTTCCATTCCCATCCTTCATTCATTCCCATCATTCTATTCCTTCCCTTCATTCATTCCTTCATTCCCTCCTTCATTCCTTCCCTTCCATTCTTCCATTCCTTCTTCTTCCATTCCTTCCATTCATTCCCATTCCATTCATTCCCTCCATTCATTCATTCCATTCCATTCCCTCATTCATTCATTCACTCCTTCCTTCATTCCCATTCCTTCCTTCCATTCATTCATTCCCTTCCATTCCTCATTCATTCATTCCTCCTTCTTTCATTCCATTCTTCCATTCATTCCTCCTTCCATTCATTCCATTCCCATTCCATTCATTCCTTCCTTCATTCATTCCTTCATTCCTTCCATTTCATTCCTTCATTCCATTCCTTCCTTCCATTCATTCATTCCATTCTTCCTTCCATTCCATTCCCTCCTTCATTCATTCCATTCATTCATTCCCTTTCCTTCCTTCCATTCTTTCCTTCCATTCATTCCATTCCATTCTTCCATTCCTTCTTCCATTCCTTCCCATTCCTTCCTCCATTCATTCATTCATTATTCCTTCATTCCATTCCATTCCCTTCCTTCCATTCATTCCCTTCCTTCCTTCCTTCCTTCCTCCTTCCTTCCTTCCCTCCTTCCTTCCTTCCTTCCTACATTCCATCCTTCCCTTCCATTCCTTCACTATTCTTCCATTCCCTCCTTCCCTTCCTTCCTCCTTCTTCCCTTCCCTCCTTATTCCATTCCTTCCTTCCATCTTCCTTCCTTCCTTCATTCCTTCCTTCCTTCCTTCTCTTCTTCCTTCCCTCCTTCCTTCCTTCCTTCCTTCCTTCCTTCCTTCCTTCCTTCCTTCCCTCAAACAAACTTCTTGATTTGCATTTATTACACTAAACTGTGAGGTGCGATTTATTTTTTTGGTTTTGGAGAAGGAAATAAATTATTATTATTAATTATTGTTAATTATTATTACTGTTATTAATATTTTTATTATTGTATGTTGTATTAATAATAATAATAATAATAATAATAATAATAATAATAATAATAATAATAATAATTATTATTAATTATTATTATTAATGTGTGTGTGTTGTATTATTATTATCTAATATATTATTATTATTATTATTATTATTATTATCATTGTTATTATTATTATTATTATTACTGTTATTGTTATGTCTGACGAGCGAAACCCGTGCGGGTCATTCCTCTTTTTCAGGTAGAAACGTGACCATCACCGAACACTCATCCACAGCGAGCGAAACAGTCTCTGTTGACCGAAATGTTGTATTGGCCACACTGTCGGAGACACGGGCTGGAGAACAACTTGTTGCTGGGGCAACGTTTCGCTCTATTTAGATTGTATTTCCTCTTTTATTTCAGGAAGCGCTAAAAGCGTATGTTTGCGTGGGGGTGTGGTGTTGGAGGGAGAGAGTTACCATTGAGAGCTGGGAGTAGTGGAGGCTTGATCCTCAGTCTGGTAATCGCTGTTTGATGCGTCATCAGGCCGGGATGGGCAAAACCGTCCCGATCACAACTTCTCAAGAACATCACCTCATCTGAGATCATTCATTGCTAGGATGACTCGAGTGTAGAGGATGTTCAAACTGCATAATGACATTAACGAAATAAAATCAGGTGACCAAATGAAATTGCTACCCCACAGATGGCTCCAACTTCATCCTGTTTCCTATGTAGGTAATGGCTCTTAACTTGTAAATAAAGTTAGGAACCTTAACCTAACCTTGTAAAACAATGTATAAAAAAAAAAAGGATTAGGGAGCCTTGTGTCAGTAAGAGTGACAGGAACTCCACTACACTACACTTCAGGTCTTCAACTTACATTAAACTGGGTCTTCCTCCACCACCACCACCACCATCACCACCAACACCGCCGCCGCCACCACCTCCGCCGCTGCCACCACTGCCGCCGCCGCCACCATCGCCAACAACCACCACCGCCACCATGACCATCACCGCCGCCGCCACTACCGCCACCACTGCCGCCCTCACCTCCGCCACCACCGCCACCATCACCACCGTCACCACCACCACCGCCGCCACCACCACCATCCCCCCAGGAGTAGCCTTCCTCCTGATGGTGGGGAGGAGGGGGAGGAGGGGGAGAAGGAAGAAGAAGAAGAAGAAGAGGAGGAGGAGGAGGAGGAGGAGGAGGGAGGGGGGAAGAGGAGCAGTAGAAGCAGCAGCAGCAGGACAAGGGTAAAGGGGAGACTAGGAGGAAGGATGGTGGGAGGCTACAAGACAGGTTGAAACTGAGAAGAGAAAGAGGGAGGTACAGGAGGGTGAGAATATACTTAGAGATAATAAACCAGTTGTGCAGAGGATGAGAGAGAGAGAGAGAGAGAGAGAGAGAGAGAGAGAGAGAGAGAGAGAGAGAGAGGAGGGGATGGGGGAAGTACAACTAGCTAGACACAAAAACAAGGCTGATGCGTCCGCACTAAAATGGTCATTGAAACTACGACGGATGTGTCTCTGAGGCCGTCAAGAATTTTACTGCCGATTGTTGTCTGTCAGTGTACTCACCTAGTTTAGGTTGCAGGGGTCGAGTCCAAGCTCCTGGCCCCGCCTCTTCACTGGTCGCTACTAGGTCACTCTCCCTGAACCGTGAGCTTTATCATACCTCTGCTTAAGGCTATGTATGGATCTTGCCTCCACTACATCGCTACTAAAACTATTCCACTTACTGACTACTCTGTGGCTGAAGAAATACTTCCTAACATCCCTGTGATTCATCTGTGTCTTCAACTTCCAACTGTGTCCCCTTGTTACTGTGTCCCATCTCTGGAACATTCTGTCTTTGTCCACCTTGTCAATTCCTCTCAGTATTTTGTATGTCGTTATCATGTCCCCCCTATCTCCCCTGTCCTCCAGTGTCGTCAGGTTGATTTCCCTTAACCTCTGTGTGTGTGTGTGTGTGTGTACTCACCTAGTCGTGGTTGCGGGGGTGGAGTCATAGCTCCTGGCTCCGTCTCTTCAACTGGCCGCTACTCAGCCAGTCTTCCCGCTCCGTGAGCTTTATTATACCTCTTCTTAATAAAGCTATGTATGGATCCTGCCTCCACTACGTCACTACCCAGGCTGTTCCAATTCCTGACAACTCTGTGACTGAAAAAATACTTCCTAACATCCCTGTGATTCATTTGAGTTTTCAACTTCCAACTGTGACCCCTTGTTACTGTGTCATCTCTGAAACATCCTGTCTTTCATTTGTCGTTATCATATCCCCCCTATCTCTCCTGTCTTCCAGTGTCGTTAGGTCGATTTCCCTTAACCTCTCCTAGTAGGACATATCCCTTAGCTCCGGGACTAGTCTTGTTGCAAACTTTTGCACTCTCTTTAGTTTCTTTACATGCTTGGCTAGGTGTGGGTTCCAAACTGGCGCTGCATATTCCAATATGGACCTAACGTACACAGTGTACAGGGTCCTGAATGAGTCCTTATTTAGATATCGGAATGCTGTTCTTAGGTTTGCTAGGCGCCCGTATGCTGCAGCAGTTATTTGGTTGATGTGCTCCTCAGGAGATGTGCCCGGTGTTATAGACACACCATGATCCTTTTCCTTGAGTGAGGTTTGTAGGCTCTGGTTCCCTAGACTGTACTCCGTCTGTGGTCTTCTTTGCCCTTCCAGAAGCTTCATGACTTTGTACTTGGTGGGGGTTGAATTCCAGAAGTCAGTTGCTGGACCAAGTCTGCAGTCTGTCCAGATTCCTCTGTAGTTCTGCCTGATCCTCGTCCGATTTAATTCTTCTCATCAACTTCACATAATCTGCAAACAAGGACACTTCAGATTGTATTCCTTCCATCATGTCGTTCACAAATACCAGAAACAGCACCGGTCCTAGGACTGATCCCTGTGGCTCCCCGCTCGTTAAGGCTCCCACTCTGACACCTCGCCATGTACCATGACTCGCTGTTGTCTTCCTGACAGGTATTCCCTGATCCATTGTAGTGCTTTCCCTGTTATCCCTTCCTGGTCATCCAGCTTCCGCACTAGTCTCTTGTGTGCAACTGTGTCAAACGCCTTCTTACAGTCCAAGTAAATGCAATCTACCCACCGCCATCTCTCTCTTGTCTTTCAACCGTCACCCTGTCATAAAACTCCAGTAAGTTTGTACACAGGATTTCCCGTCCCTGAAACCGTGCTGGCTTGTCCCTGAAACCGTGCCTCTTTGCTTGCCGCTATTAGGTCCACTCTTTCCATGCTTCATGAGCATTATCGTACCTCTTCTTAAAGCTATGCATGGATCCTGCCTCCACTACATCAATCTACAGATTGTTCCACTTCCTGACAACTCTATGACTGAAAAAATACTTCCTAACATTCCTGTAACTGAGGCTTGCAGCCAGATCATATCCCTTCTTAGTCCTACCTGATCCTCATCCATTTGAATTTTTCGCATTTGCATCACATCATCTGCAAACAGGGACACCTTTGAGACTGTCCCATCCGTCATGTCATTAACATATATCAGAAACAGTACTGGTTCTAGGACTGATCCATGTTGAGCCCCGCTCGACACCTCGCCACGTACCATCACTTGATGTTTCCTTCCTATCAGGTATTCTCTGATCCATTACAGTGTCTTTCCTGTTATTCCTGCATGCTCATCTAGCTTTTGCACTAATCTCTTAAGTGGAACTGTGTCCGAAGCCTTCTTACAGTCCAAGAAAATGCAATCTACCCACCTGTCTCTCTCTCTCTCTCTCTCTCTCTCTCTCTCTCGAATTACTGCTATCAACTCGTCGTAAAAACCCCAGTAGGTTTGTGACACAGGATTTTCCTTCCTTGAAACCATGTTGGTTATCGCATATAAACTCATTCCTTTCTAGGAACTCCACAGTTCTTCTCTTGATAATCTTCTCCATGACTTCGCATACTATGCACGTCAGTGACACTGGTCTGTAGTTTCATGCTGTCTGTCTCCTTCCCTAATAACTGGAACTATATTTGCTGTCTTCCACACCTGTTTCTTGCTGTTTTGAATGATGTATTGAAGATTGTTGTTAGTGGTACACACAGTGCCTCTGCTCCCTATCTCAGGACCCTGAAGAGATGTTGTCCGGTCTCCCTGCCTTAAAGTTATCTACTTCACTTAGTAGCTCTTCACCTCCTCCTCGGTTATGCTATTGTGTCCAACACTTATTGGTGTACCCTACCATTTCGATTTGCTGGAACCCTTTCTGTCTCAACTGAAAATACTTCTTTAAATCTCGTGTTGAGCTCTTCACATACTTCTTGGTCATCTCTTGTGATTTCCCCTCCTTCCTTCCTCAGCGTTGTCTGCTGTTTTCCTCCTGATGTGGTTGTACAACAACTTTAGGTCAGATTTGGCTTCCGATGCTATGTCATTCTTGTACTGCCGCTGGGCCTCGATCTGTGCATATTCGCTTTTGTGTGGGGTGTGTTTGTGCAGTTAAAACGCGACCCATCGTAAACACAATTTTTGTGACCACAAACACCGGTGCTGTTTCTTGCAAATGTGAATGACATGATAGAGGGGATAAATTCAGAGGTGTCCCTGTTAGTAGACGACGTGAAACTAATGAAAAGAATACAAGCGGACGAGGATAAGGAAAGACTACAAAAGGATGTTGGACTAGGCTGCAAGCCTGGTCTGACAAGTGACTCCTGGAGTTCAACCCCACCAACTACAAAGTCATAAAGCTTGGGGAAGGGCAAAGAAGATCTCAGACGAAGCATAGGCTCGAGGGTTAAAGACTCCAAACCTCAGTCAAGCAAAAGGATTTTGGGGTAAGTATCATAACGAGCACATCCTCTGAGACTCACATCAACTAAATAACTGCTGCAGCACATGGACGCCTGGCAAACCTATGAATAGCATTTTGACATTTAAGAAAGGAGGCATTCACGACATTGTACACAGTGTACGTCAGGCCTATATTGGAGTATGAAGTATCAGTGTGGAATACAGGAACAAAGGGACAAAACTATAAGATGAAAACTCAGATTAGTCACAGGGATGTTAGAAAGTATCACTTCAGCCTTGGAGTTGGAGGTAAGAACCATACATAGCTTTAAGAAGTGCGATAAGGCTTTTGGAGCCAGGAGAGAGTGGACCTAGTAACGACGGGCGAAGAAGCGGGCCAGAAATTGTGACTCAATCCTGTAACCACATATAGATGAGCGCACACACAAAGACACGCACACAGATAGACACACAGAGACAGACACACAAACATACACAAACACACACACACACACACACACACACACACACACACACACACACACACACACACACACACACACACACACACACACACACATACCGACACAAGATGGGCTGCAGGCCTGGTCCCGCAACTGGCTCCTGGAGTTCAACCCCACCAAGTGCAAAGTCATGAAGGTTGGGGAAGGGTAAAGAAGACCGCAGACGGAGTACAGTCTAGGGGGGCCACAGACTACAAACCTCACTCAAGGAAAAGGATCTTGGGTTGAGTATAACACCGGGCACATCTCCTGAGGCACACATCAATTGTGCTATCACCTTCAGAGTGTAGATGATGTGCTATCACCTTCAGAGTGCAGGTACTGTGCTATCACCTTCAGAGTGCAGGTACTGTGCTATCACCTTCAGAGTGCAGGTACTGTGCTATCACCTTCAGAGTGCAGGTACTGTGCTATCACCTTCAGAGTGCAGGTACTGTGCTCTCACCTTCAGAGTCACCTTTCCTAAATCCACAAATACAAACAACAGGTCCACATGTTTTAATGTATGCACTCGGCCTACACATCCTCTTCCCTTTCGAAATTCTCTTTGCTCCTCCGCAATTCTACTTTCTGTCTTACCCTTTACTCCTTCAGAAACAATACATATATTAAAGAAAGACATCGAGTGTTCCAAAAGCTCCACCATCCCTCCTCCCTCTGCTTATAGCATCTCTGTTTTAATTTCCTCCCTTCCACTCTCTCTCTCTCTCTCTCTCTCTCTCTCTCTCTCTCTCTCTCTCTCTCTTTCTCTCTCAGAAGCTTCACTCCTATCCATCCTACTGTACATACATACTTCATCCACTTCCTCTACTCTCATCTCTGGTTGATCTCTGCTCACTAGATCTAATCTTTGTACATTTTATGAAATCAATGCCTCATTTTCCTCATCAGTATTTAATAACTCAAAATATTGTCTCCCTTCTCCTCACTTAACATCTCATTTCTTTTGTTCTTAACTGACAAATTTGGTCTCCAGGCTTTCTCATCTTATTATTGTCACTCAAAAGCCATTTCTTATTCTCAGCAAAATTTCGTGTGAAAGGCTCACCTATTCTCTTATTTACACCTCATCACCACTTGTATAACCTTTTTTCTCTCCATTTACTCTACCTTTTGCACAAATCATTTTTTTTATTTTGTAAAAACATCTTACGTGCCAACCTGTTCTTCCTTACCCGTCTCTTTTTACCTCATCATTCAACCAATCATATTTCTTCCCAACTTCACGTACCCTCTACAGCCACAAACCTCTGATGGGCGCACTAGTGCTCCTGTATTTTCAAATCTACCTCATACTTCCTCGACCTCCTCATTACCTGAACATTAGCTCATCTTACTTTCAATAGCTACTTATATCTCTCATTCACTTCTCTCTTATTCACTAGCACTTTTCTCGTTGTGCTCCATCTCCCTCTTACTCCTAGTGTCACTAAGTAATATCAATTACTCCTCTAAAAACATGTATATCCCGAAGTTTACCCATCAACCTTTCATCCATCAGTGCGTAGTATTGCAAACTGCAACACTGCACACCTCCATCAACCTTTCATCCATCAGTGAGTAGTAATGCAAACTGCAACACTGCACACCTCCATCAACCTTTCATCCATCAGTGAGTAGTATTGCAAACTGCAACACTGCGCACCTCCGTCAACCTTACGGTCACCAAGGTACTATCACTGCGCATCTCGTTGTATCCTCAATACTATTTTCTTCTAAAAATAAATATTTCCTATTACTAAACTTATTATTATATATAATTCAATTAGAGGGGCCTCCTATTATGATTTAGCTCTGGCACTGCAACCTTACCAACTATGCCATCGACAACAGTCTCACTCACTTTATCATGTACGTAAGTTCAAAACCTCTTAAACATAGGCTTAAACACTTTCCAGAATCTCTCTCTCATATACATTCCTCTTATATTCATCAGCATAAACACTTCGGCTTATTTTCCACATTTCACTGTTATTCTGTGTGATGAATGGTTTGAAAAACCGACAAGTTGAAGATTGAGACACTTATGCAGCATATGGGAATCTTTATTCAGGAAACGTTTCGCCACACAGTGGCTTCATCAGTCCAATACAAAGAGGAAGGCGTAAGGAGAGGAGGAGAATGAGGTAATCAGTCCCTCAACCTGGAGTCGATGTGTTCAGTCCATCAATCTTGTAGAATGTACAGCATAGGGCCGTAGACGTGGCTTATATACTGTAGTGAGGTGACGTGAAACAGATGGAGGCGGGGTCATAGTGGTACCATCCACTAGTCGAAGTAGGTCTTCGTCCAAAGGTTGAACAAGTGTTGAAGAATTCTTTGTAACAAGACCCCATGATGCTGCCGTGTCTGACAGTTGTGATGAATGGTTTGAAAAACCGACAAGTTGAAGATTGAGACACTTATGCAGCATATGGGAATCTTTATTCAGGAAACGTTTCGCCACACAGTGGCTTCATCAGTCCAATACAAAGAGGAAGGCGTAAGGAGAGGAGGAGAATGAGGTAATCAGTCCCTCAACCTGGAGTCGATGTGTTCAGTCCATCAATCTTGTAGAATGTACAGCATAGGGCCGTCAGACACGGCAGCATCATGGGGTCTTGTTACAAAGAATTCTTCAACACTTGTTCAACCTTTGGACGAAGACCTACTTCGACTAGTGGATGGTACCACTATGACCCCGCCTCCATCTGCTTCACGTCACCTCACTACAGTATATAAGCCACGTCTACGGCCCTATGCTGTACATTCTACAAGATTGATGGACTGAACACATCGACTCCAGGTTGAGGGACTGATTACCTCATTCTCCTCCTCTCCTTACGCCTTCCTCTTTGTATTGGACTGATGAAGCCACTGTGTGGCGAAACGTTTCCTGAATAAAGATTCCCATATGCTGCATAAGTGTCTCAATCTTCAACTTGTCGGTTTTTCAAACCATTCATCACAACTGTCAGACACGGCAGCATCATGGGGTCTTGTTACAAAGAATTCTTCAACACTTGTTCAACCTTTGGACGAAGACCTACTTCGACTAGTGGATGGTACCACTATGACCCCGCCTCCATCTGCTTCACGTCACCTCACTACAGTATATAAGCCACGTCTACGGCCCTATGCTGTACATTCTACAAGATTGATGGACTGAACACATCGACTCCAGGTTGAGGGACTGATTACCTCATTCTCCTCCTCTCCTTACGCCTTCCTCTTTGTATTGGACTGATGAAGCCACTGTGTGGCGAAACGTTTCCTGAATAAAGATTCCCATATGCTGCATAAGTGTCTCAATCTTCACACTGTTATTCTGTTCTACATAATTCTTTAATTTAGACACTGTGAATCTACTTTATTTTGTCCACAGTTAATAACTTAATAATACCGCTGCGTCATGTGTAAGTCTTGGTCTCTCACAGCCACAAGATTCAAACCCATTTGCTCCTCCCCAGCGCAACTCTCACACCTCTTTCAGCTTTGTTCCGCATCGTGCTGAACCAACCAGCTTATCTTCATAACTGATTCTTACCTGAATTACAGCCAAGCACATTCAAACACACAACTTTATTTTTTCCCTCTACTAGTAATTGCTACCAAAAAAAAAAAAAGAATTATATATCTAAGTTATGTAACTATGTTTAAAAATATTTGTTCCGCCAGTGTAATATCGCAAAGGGAATTATGGAATTTTATAAATCCCAGTATTTGTCTTCAGTGTCTTCGGAAAACTTTTATTTCACAAGGGATTTACTTGTGTTAGAACTGTTGAAGACAATTTTGTCGTCGTTAGGGGGAATCTTCTTAGCAGGATTTTAGCAATTATCTAATTAAGAAAGAACGTTTCAGTTTCTTGAGAAACCTTGTGTTTATATATATATATATATATATATATATATATATATATATATATATATATATATATATATATATATATATATATATATATATATATATATATATATATATATATATATATATATATATATATATGTGTGTGTGCGTGTTGTGTGTGTGTGTGTGTGTGTGTGTGTGTGTGTGTGTGTGTGTGTGTGTGTGTGTGTGTGTGTGTGTGTGTGTGTGGCATAAATGTGATATGTGTGGTACGCAGGGCAGGAACGAGAGATACATATATCGCAGATGTCGAACACTCATAGTGTCGTTTTCATTATATTTACATCAAACTGTTTCCCACTTGGTGGTTGTTTCTCCTTGAGACGACGACAAGACAACACAGAGTTTATTTTAAAAGCCCACGATTTTTCAGACAATTTCTAACTCTTCTACTGAACTACCAGATGATTTAAACTCTTAATCCGGCTAAAAAGACACTCACTTTGCACGGTCAGAACCGGGAGAACAAGAAGCCACTAATTTGGTATTACGAAGATAGTGGTGAAAATATAGCTCAGTCCTGGAATTGTAGACTGGTAGTACTTTCTGCATTAGAATTCTAGATCGCTGGAATTCTGGATGGAAATTCTAGACTGGATTAGACATCTGGATTAGAAAGGCCAGGCAGCATGTGTTACTACAGCTGGATATTTTTAAATATATTAAGACAAACCAGAACGTCCATATTATACTTAACAATATCAAAACAGTACGTGATAAAATGCAAAGTGACGGGAGATACAATGATTCTACTAAGCTTTATAACAAGACTGGAAACTCAACCAAGAAATAAATGTAAGCTAAAGACAGAGAAAACAAAGAAATTGCCTTGACGAAAACAAACAAACATAATAAACAATCGAAAGAAATTAAAAATGTAATTTAATAATGAAAAAAAATTCGCTCTTCGAATAATTTCCCAATAAAAAACGAAAACGCAGCTTCCCAAGAATGAGATTAGAGAGAAAAAAAGCTCTCTGCTCTTTGCTTTGCTCTTGCTTTACTCTCTCTTCATCCTTCGCTCCTTCATCTATCTCTGTCACTCCTTCCCTTTTTCTTCCATTCCTCTCCTCATTTCCACACCAGGCTCAATTAAGGAGCCTCTCTAACAAGCACCTCCAGAAAATATAAAATGTTCCCCCCCACCATTACTTTCAACAGATTTTGAAAACCATTATCCTTTGAGCTGCTTCTCCTGCGGTCAGAAACCAAATACCAATTAAGAGCTCGCTCAGATTAAGTCATTTTCGGACGTTCCGAATCGAGAGAGAGAGAGAGAGAGAGAGAGAGAGAGAGAGAGAGAGAGAGAGAGAGAGAGAGAGAGAGAGAGAGAGAGAGAGAGAGAATGGGAAGGGTTGAGGAATGGAGTAGGTCAGAGGAGAGTAAGGATAATAAAGCAAGTCATTGTCTACGATCAAGAAATACGCTGGTAAAGAGAGTCGAGGCTCACGGGTACAGTACCTCTGCTGCCCAGACGACACTAACATTAACACAAAAACTTCAGAAAGATATGAGTAAAGAGAGTGAAGAATAGAACTGGGTATGCTGACCACTTTGATTTTCTTCTGCTTTAGTTACCATCAATGGTTATCATCACCGGTACGTTGTCACTGTGGGACCGGTCACCTCCTGAAGTGTCTACCACCACTAAAACTTCAACATTTTTGGTGAATATTTGCCTCCCTACGACTCGGTACTTTCTTCTCTTTCATCATAATGCAAAGATAAGTAATCTCTGCTTTTCGAAGTTCTGCTCCCATCCTTTGATTTGTATTTTAATCCTTTCGTAATACGTCCCACACTTCACTATTTTGCATAAAATCAATAACTAGATCCATTGGAAATAAATTATTCACAGTAATTCATGACTATGGAATGCCGTTTATCCTGGTATCATCCTGAAACGTCTTTCTAAAATTCTCATATTTCAGAGCAGTAGAATAAAAACAGTGAGTATCCTCGGCAATGTACACGTCACATAACGCTCTCTCCACCCGTCGATGCTGTGTTAAGTAAGTTTATTTAGGTACAGGTACATATAAATAGCTACATAAATTATCATACATAGCAACACATGTGTAGATTACCTAGGATAACCAAAAAGAGGCAAACTGACTTATTTCCAAAGAGGTTCTTTTAATATCTCAATATGGTCGAGTGCAACTCATTCATAACCTTCATGGCATTAACTCAGCCTTGACTGATTTATTGCAAATTGAGGTCTATTCCTTGATTACTAGTTTTATCTCTCTCGGGGATGTTGTTAAATTCTAGTCCTTTTGTTATCCATGTTGCAGGATTCCCTGTAGCAATGAGCAAATTTTCATTACTATGTAAAAGAGCCTTATTTAAGTCCTCGATTTTCGTGCCTCTATCGCCTTTTCATCCGCTCTTTCACTGCCATCCATCAGACATGGCTCAGTGTTCATGCGCACGTCTCTCGATGTGCACTTATTTTCTTGACGTCTCTTATTTTTTATCAGAAGGTGAATTTCAGTTTTGTTGGTGGGGTGGAATAGGGGTTGTAAAGTTTTGGTGAGGTGTTTTGAGAGAGGATGAGGGTGTGAGGGAGTGACTGACTTGAGAGACTTGTGGTTGGGACAAAGAAAATATTCTTATAAATCATTTTGAATGAGTATCTCAGTTTTCACACATACACTTCTTATGATAAGGACCTGCCTTGTATGGGTCAGTAGGCCTTCTGCAGTGTTCCTCCATTCTTATGTTCTTCTGTCCTGCATCTAGTAGACTATGTAATACACTCAACGAACCACAGAATAAAACACGAGCTTCTACTTCCTCTTCGACGACTTAAAAGGCAAAAGTCCGCACCATCCATCCCAGTAACTGACGGTAACACATACATCACTGTGTTCTCTTTCTACTATAAACTTACTTGCTGTCCTTTGTGACGATTTTGATACGTTCGTATATAACACAGCATAATTAGCATATTTATTTCATTGACTACACATCCTGGCTGTTTTTTCGGTCCACTTCGACGCGAAAATAGAACATTTGGGAATGTCGTATAGAACATTATACCAACGTTATTTCTCCTACTTCTGACAAATCCTGCTGTTCGGAGATGTTTCCACACTGATACAATTGGGACACGATACGATTGGGTGTCTCAATATTGGTAGTTTTAAATGCTACGTACAAGCTTCCCTGTAGGATGCTTTTTCTTTTCATGGCAATCTATTTAACCGAGTATCACCATCCCCCTTTATTAATAAAGGTAATAATTGCAACCTTAATTATTAAAGGGGGTTGGATCGGTAAGCCAGCGGAAGACCTCAGTCAGATGACCAAAAGCTCCAGTGGTGGGTACATGACCCGCGTCAGGAAACACTTGTTCCTGACGAATCTTACATAACCAGCCTCCACCCCAGCATCTGCCTGAGTCGCCTTAGAAGGATGACACTGGCCTACCCATATACTTTACTGTCACCTTACTGTTCTCAGTTTCCCAAACAATACCCAGAGTGCCTTACACTTGATTCTGTCCAACTTGCAGGGATGATTGATAGATACCGTGGCCAGTCAACACCCCTTATATATATATATGTCGTGCCGAATAGGCAGAACTTGCGATCTTGGCTTAAATAGCAATGCTCATCTTGCCATATAGGACAAGTGAAAATTTGTGAATGCAATAATTTCGCCAAAATCATTCTGAACCTAACGAAAAAAAATGTATTTCACTGTGTTTGTTTAGTATTAAATTACTGTAAACAAATCTAAAATATATTTAGTTGGGTTAGGCTAAAATAAATTGTTTTTGTTATTATAAGGTTAGGTAAGTTTTCTAAGATTCTTTTGGAGCAAAATTAAAATTTTTTACATTAACATTAATGAAAAAAAAATATCTTTAAACGCATAAGAGAAAATTTTAGAAAGGACTTAATTTTAAATGAGTTCTTGCTAATTGACCAGTTTTACATATTCGGCACGACATATATATATATATATATATATATATATAATTATATAATATATATATAATATAATATATATATATATATATATATATATATATATATATATATATATATATATATATAGTAGTCTGTTGATGTGTTACCAGCAACTGATGTGTTACATCCTCTATGTGCAACAAGCACCTATGTGTTACAAGCAACTGATATTTAGAACATAATAAGTCTGGTGTGTTGTGTGGACCAGCTTCTCAAGGCAACACTCTGGTGTGTTGTGTGGACCAGGAACTCAAGTCATCACTCTGGGGTGTTATGTGGACCAACCTCTCAAAGCAACACTCTGGGGTGTTGTGTAGACCAGCCTCTCAAAGCAACACTCTGGGGTGTTGCATGGACCAGCCTCTCAAAGCAACACTCTGGGGTGTTGTGTGGACCAGCCTCTCAAAGCAACACTCTGGGGTGTTGTGTAGACCAGCCTCTCAAAGCAACACTCTGGGGTGTTGCATGGACCAGCCTCTCAAAGCAACACTCTGGGGTGTTGCATGGACCAGCCTCTCAAAGCAACACTCTGGGGTGTTGTGTGGACCAGCCTCTCAAAGCAACACTCTGGGGTGTTGTGTAGACCAGCCTCTCAAAGCAACACTCTGGGGTGTTGTGTGAACCAGCCTCTCAAAGCAACACTCTGGGGTGTTGTGTAGACCAGCTTCTCAAAGCAACTCTCTGGGGTGTTGTGTGAACTAGCCTCTCAAAGCAACACTCTGGGGTGTTGTGTGAACTAGCCTCTCAAAGCAACACTCTGGGGTGTTGTGTAGACCAGCCTCTCAAAGCAACACTATTATGATTCCGCTTTGTATTAGTAAGTGAAGCTGATGATATCATAATGTTGGTAAGTTACAAACACTGTCAGGAAACAAGTAAACTTGTACAAATAATGCGACATTTGATCGTGGTAACATTTGTTGCCACATATGGCAACAAATGTTGCCATATGTGGTCTCTTACCGAAGTAGATATTAATGAAGTGTCTCTGTAGCTTCTGTTACTCTAAAGAGAATTAAAACGTTCTGTTAGTCATTCTATCAATCATTCTATTATACATTCTATTACTCATCCTGTTTTCCATTATATTACTCTTTCTCTTACTCATTCTGACACTAATTAGGTCACTCATAACGGCTCAAAATTTTTTGTTATTTCTTTTGATTTTAATCCCTCCCTCCATTATTCCCTCCCTCCCTCCATCACTCAATCGACTCCTCCCTCCCTCCAACCCTCCCTCCCTCCCTCACTCCATCATTCCCTCCCTCGCTCAAATATTCCTTTCTTCACTCAATTATTCCCTCCCTCACTCCATTATTCTCTCCCTCGATCCATCACTCTCTCGCTCCATTATTCTCTCCCTCGCTCCATCACTCTCTCGCTCCATTATTCTCTCCCACGCTCCATTATTCCCTCCCTCACTCCATTATTCTCTCTCTCGCTACATCACTCTCTCGCTCTATTATTCTCCCCCTCGCTCCATCACTCCATTATTCTCTCCCTCGCTCCATCACTCCATTATTCTCTCCCACGCTCCATTATTCCCTCCCTCACTCCATTATTCTCTCCCTCGCTCCATCACTCTCTCGCTCCATTATTCTCCCCCTCGCTCCATCACTCCATTATTCCCTCCCTCACTCCATTATTCTCTCCCTCGCTCCATCACTCTCTCGCTCCATTATTCTCTCCCTCGCTCCATCACTCCATTATTCTTTCCCTCGCTCCATTATTCCCTCCCTCACTCCATTATTCTCTCCCTCGCTCCATCACTCTCTCGCTCCATTATTCTCTCCCTCGCTCCATCACTCCATTATTCTCTCCCTCGCTCCATTATTCCCTCCCTCACTCCATTATTCTCTCTCTCGCTACATCACTCTCTCGCTCCATTATTCTCCCCCTCGCTCCATCACTCCATTATTCCCTCCCTCACTCCATTATTCTCTCCCTCACTCCATCACTCTCTCGCTCTATTATTCTCTCCCTCGCTCCATCACTCCATTATTCTCTCCCACGCTCCATTATTCCCTCCCTCACTCCATTATTCTCTCCCTCGCTCCATCACTCTCTCGCTCCATTATTCTCTCCCTCGCTCCATCACTCCATTATTCTTTCCCTCGCTCCATTATTCCCTCCCTCACTCCATTATTCTCTCCCTCACTCCATCACTCTCTCGCTCTATTATTCTCTCTCTCGCTCCATCACTCCATTATTCCCTCCCTCACTCCATTATTCTCTCCCTCACTCCATCACTCTCTCGCTCTATTATTCTCTCCCTCGCTCCATCACTCCATTATTCTCTCCCACGCTCCATTATTCCCTCCCTCACTCCATTATTCTCTCCCTCGCTCCATCACTCTCTCGCTCCATTATTCTCTCCCTCGCTCCATCACTCCATTATTCTTTCCCTCGCTCCATTATTCCCTCCCTCACTCCATTATTCTCTCCCTCACTCCATCACTCTCTCGCTCTATTATTCTCTCTCTCGCTCCATCACTCCATTATTCTCTCCCTCGCTCCATTATTCCCTCCCTCACTCCATTATTCTCTCCCTCGCTCCATCACTCCATTATTCTCTCCCACGCTCCATTATTCCCTCCCTCACTCCATTATTCTCTCTCTCGCTCCATCACTCTCTCGCTCCATTATTCTCTCCCTCGCTCCATCACTCCATTATTCTCTCCCACGCTCCATTA
>NC_091299.1:34116398-34146398 GCF_038502225.1 Cherax quadricarinatus
AGAAGTCTCCAGATACTGCATCCAGCAGTCAGAAGTCTCAAAATTCAACAACCAGCTTCTAGAAGTCTTAAAGCACTACAACCAACTGCCACAAGTCTCTAAACACGGCAACCAGATGCCAGAATTCTTCAAATACTACAGCCAGCTGCTATAAGTCTCAAAACACTGCAGCCAGCTGCCAGAAGTCTCCGAACACTACAACCAGCTGTCAGAAGTCAACAAACACTGCAACCAGCTGCCAGAAGTCTCTGAACACGACAACCAGTTGCCAGAAGTCTCTGAACACTAAAACCAGCTGCCGGAAGTCTCTGAACACTACAACCAGCTGCCAGAAGTCTCTGAACATTACAACTAGCTGCCAGAAGTCTACAAACACTACAACCAGCTGCCAGAAGTTTCTGAACACTACAACCAGCTGCCTGAAGTTTCTGAACATTACAACCAGCTGCCAGAATTCTCTGAACACTACAACCATCTGCCAGAAGTCTCTGAACATTACAACCAACTGCCAGAAGCCTCTGAACACTACAACCAGCTGCCAGAAGTCTCTGAACACTACAACCAGCTGCCAGAAGTCTCTGAACGTTACAACCAGCTGCCAGAAGTCTCTGAACACTACAACCAGCTGCCAGAAGTCTCTGAACACTACAACCATCTGCCAGAAGTCTCTGAACATTACAACCAACTGCCAGAAGCCTCTGAACACTACAACCAGCTGCCAGAAGTCTCTGAACACTACAACCACCTGCCAGAAGTCTCTGAACGTTACAACCAGCTGCCAGAAGTCTCTGAACACTACAACCAGCTGCCAGAAGTCTCTGAACACTACAACCAGCTGCCAGAAGTCTCTGAACATTACAACCAGCTGCCAGAAGTCTCTGAACACTACAACCAGCTGCCAGAAGTCTCTGAACACTACAACCAGCTGCCAGAAGTCTCTGAACACTACAACCAGCTGCCAGAAGTCTCTGAACACTACAATCAGCTGCCAGAAGTCTCTGAACACTACAACCAGCTGTCAGAAGTCTCTGAACACTACAACCAGCTGCCAGAAGTCTCTGAACACTACAACCAGCTGCCAGAAGTCTCTGAACACTACAACCAGCTGCCAGAAGTCTCTGAACACTACAACCAGCTGCCAGAAGTCTCTGAACACTACAACCAGCTGCCAGAAGTCTCTGAACACTACAACCAGCTGCCAGAAGTCTCTGAACACTACAATCAGCTGCCAGAAGTCTCTGAACACTACAACCAGCTGCCAGAAGTCTCTGAACACTACAACCAGCTGCCAGAAGTCTCTGAACACTACAACCAGCTGCCAGAAGTCTCCAGACTCTTTTACTAGCCTTCGTGCCCAATGTTTTTCTTAAAGAGATTTTGTGTGTCTTTTTGATTGCATGTAATTGCAAAGATCCTGATGATCACTGATGAAAGAAAGTGTGCGACACTTGGATGTCCGTATTGCCGAAACCTATGGCCTGCACGGCAGACTTCTTCAGTCGAATACAGCGGCGACAATTAAACTGGTGACACTGGAGGAAGGGGAGAGGTAAGTCGGTAATAATAATAATAATAATAATAATAATAATAATATTAATAATAATAATAATAATAATAATAATAATAATAATAATAATAATAACAATAATAATAATAATAATAATAAAATAATAATAATAATAATAATAATAATAATAATAATAATAATAATAATAATAATAATAATAATAATAATAATAATAATAATAATAATACAAACAATAAATACTATTGCTATTATTGTTTTCATTATTATTATTATTTGTAGAGAGTAGGTTCTCTATGACAAATTTGTAAATCTTTAAATACTGAAAGAAGTGTTAACCTTCATAAGTGACCAGAGTTTCCAATGCTGACAACAATTTACCTTCCATACTGGCAGCTGTTACTATGCAATGCTGACAACAATTTGCCTTCCAAACTGGCAGCTGTTACTATGCAATGCTGACAACAATTCACCCGCAACACTAACAACAAATGACCTGCAACTATGAGAACAACTGGCGAGCAACACTGACAATATTTCATCTGCAACACTGACAACAACTCAAGTGCGCCACTGATAAAAAGTTCACCTGCAACACTGACAGCAATTTACCAGCTACACTGACAAGTCATCTGCAACACCGACAACAACTCACCTGCAACACTAATAATTCACTTGCATTACTGGCAGCTGTTCCAGTGCAATATTGACAACAATTCATCTACAGTACTAACAACAGTTCAACTACAATACGAACAACAATATAGATTGTGCAACACAATTCATCTGACTGTAATATTGACAATATCTCCTGTGTAAAATCTAATGCTACAGTTGTGTATAATGCAAAGTAGTGAGGTGTGTAATAGGGATAGTCACTGGTGTGTGTGTGTGTGTGTGTGTGTGTGTGTGTGTGTGTGTGTGTGTGTGTGTGTGTGTGTGTGTGTGTGTGTGTGTGTGTGTGTGTGTGTGTGTGTGTGTGTGTGTGTGTGTGTGTGTGTGTGAGTGACAGGCAGAAAGATATCAGGTTCATTATCAGCTTGTATTTCATTTGCAGGCTGACAGAGGACTCTGATTTTAACACGCAGTTAATTCAACTCGAAGTTTGATGACTGGGGAATTAATTAGGAAGACCTTTGTTACAATGTGTCGCTCTGAATGCATCTGCTACACTGGTACACATACGTACACTCATACGCACAGACAGACACACACACACAGACACAGACACACAGTAGTAAGACAAGAGAGAGAGAGGGGTGGGTGGATTGCATTTTCTTGGACTGCAAGAAGGCGTTTGACACAGTTCCACACAAGAGATTGGTGCAAAAACTTGAGGACCAAGCAGGGATAACAGGGAAGGCACTACAATGGATCAGGGAATACTTGTCAGGAAGACAGCAGCGAGTCATGGTACGTGGCGAGGTGTCAGAGTGGACACCTGTGACCAGCGGGGTCCCACAGGGGTCAGTCCTAGGACCAGTGCTGTTTCTGGTATTTGTGAACGACATGACGGAAGGAATATACTCCGAAGTGTCCCTGTTTGCAGATGACGTGAAGTTGATGAGAAGAATTCATTTGATCGAAGACCAGGCAGAACTACAAAGGGATCTGGACAGGCTGCAGACCTGGTCCAGCAAATGGCTCCTGGAGTTCAACCCCACCTAGTGCAAAGTCATGAAGATTGGAGAAGGGCAAAGAAGACCGCAGACGGAATACAATCTAGGGGCCACAGACTACAAACCTCACTCAAGGAAAAAGATCTTGGGGTGAGTGTAACACCAGGCACATCTCCTGAAGCGCATATCAACCAAATAACTGCTGCAGCATATGAGTGCCTACCTGGAGGTTACCTGGAGGTTATTTCGGGGATCAACGCCCCCGCGGCCCGGTCCATGAGCAGGCCTCCCGATGGTTCAGGGCCTGATCAACTAGGCTGTTACTGCTGGCCGCACGCAGTCCAACGTACCAGCCACAGCCCGGCTGGTCCTGCACTGACTTTAGGTATCTGTCCAGCTCTTTCTTGAAGGCAGCCAGGGGTTTATTGGCAATTCCCCTAATGCTTGATGGGAGGCTGTTGAACAGTCTTGGACCCCGAACACTGATGGTGTTTTCCCTTAGTGTACCAATGACGCCCCTACTTTTAATTGGGGGCATTTTGCATCGCCTGCCAAGTCTTTTACTTTCGTAGGGAGTGATTTCTGTGTGCAGATTTCGGACCATTCCTTCCAGGATTTTCCAAGTGTAGATTATGATATATCTCTCCCTCCTGCGTTCCAACGAGTACAAGTCAAGTGCTTCCAAGCGTTCCCAGTAGTTAAGGTGCTTGACAGAACTTATAAGTGCAGTAAAAGATCTCTGTACACTCTCTAGATCTGCGATTTCACCTGCTTTGAATGGAGATGTTAATGTACAGCAGTATTCCAGCCTAGAGAGAACAAGTGATTTGAAAAGGATCATCATAGGCTTGGCATCTCTCGTTTTGAACGTTCTCATTCCTATCATAGGCTTGGCATCTCTCGTTTTGAACGTTCTCATTCCTATCATTATTACTACTCCCAAGTCCCTTACATTAATTTTCCGCTCTATTGTATGGCCAGAGTCTGTTCTAGTTATTATCTCCTCCAGTTTTCCATAACGGAGTAGTTGGAATTTGTCCTCATTGAACATCATATTGTTTACCGTTGCCCACTGGAAAACTTTGTTTATATCTTCTTGGAGTTAACTTAACCGCGTCCTCAGCAGATGACAGCCTCATGCAGATCCTAGTATCATCCGCAAAGGATGATACGGTGCTGTGATGTATATCTCTATGTCTGATATGAGGATGAGGAATAAGATGGGGGCAAACCTAGCAAACCTCAGAACAGCATTCCGATATCTTAATAAGGAATCGTCCAGGACCCTGTACACCGTGTACGTTAGGTCCATCTTGGAGTATGCGGCACCAATCTGGAACCCACACCTAGCCAAGCACGTAAAGAAACTAGAGAAAGTGCAAAGGTTTGTAAGAATACTAGTCCCAGAGCTAAGAGGTATGTCCTACGAGGAGAGGTTAAGGGCAATCAACCTGACGACACTGGAGGACAGGAGAGATAGGGACACATGATAACGACATACAAAATACTGAGAGGAATTAACAAGGTGGACAAAGACAGGATGTTCCAGAAATGGGACACAGCAACAAGGGGACACAGTTGGAAGTTGAAGACACAGATGACTCACAGGGATGTTAGGAAGTATTTCTTCAGCCACAGAGTTGTCAGGAAGTGGAATAGTCTGGGAAGTGATGTACTGGAGGCAGACTCCATACATAGCTTTAAGAAGAGGTATGATAAAGCTCATGGAACAGGAAGAGTGACCTAGTAGCGGCCAGTGAAGACACGGGGCCAGGAGCTGTGAATCGACCCCTGCGACCATAACTAGGTGAGTACACACATACACACTCACTAGCCCTGTCTACCCACTCATTTCCTTTCAGTATTTTGTACGTCGTAATCATGCCATCTCTGAGCCTTCTGTCTTCTATTGTAGTCGGGTTTAGGTCCTCTAGCCTCCACTTATAGCTCATGATGTCCACCAGCTCTGGGGCTAGTCTCCTTGCAAACGTATGCACTTTTTTCCAGCAACCTTATGTGCCTTATCAGACGTGGGCTCCATAATGAACTGCATACTTCAAGATGGACCTGACCTATGCATTGTATAGCGTCGTGAATGCCTCCTCGTTGAGGTTCCTGAAAGCTATTCTTAAATTTGTCAGTCTTGCTTTTACTGCGGTCGTTATTCGGTTGATGTTCACCTCAGACGAGAAGACTGGAACATTCCTCTCCTTGAGCAATGTTGGTAATCTTTGTCACTTGAGTCATTACTATGTTCCCAGTCATCTTTCATTTTTCCCGATTTTTATAACTTTTCATTTGCTAGAGATAAAGTCTAGTAGCCACTTATCAAACTAAATCCATTTGTAGTCTTTCCTTGTCTGCTCAAGTGTGTATTCTCCTCGTTAGTTTCACATCATCTGCGAACAGTGACACATCTGACCATTGTCGAACCCCTACTCATCACGCACACCCATCCCCATACCCAGGGTTTCTCAACCGGGGCTCCCCGGAAGCCTAGGATTCCGCGAGATGTCGCTAGGGGTTCCGAGAGAAATAGTGATAAATGGGCTAATCATTTGTATTTTGAGTAATTTTTGTGTTTAATTTTATATTCGTAACTTTACTATACACGTACGGCATAGTCTTGGAAAATTCTTGGGTATTATAGTTAAGTCTTCAACTTATTATATCATTTAAAAGCATAATAATCATAGGGAATATATTTAGTGACGCCTGTAAGACACCAGAGTCAAACTGCCTTTAGTGCTCAGTGGACCACTTTACCTTGATTTGCTCTATGCCTTTTCAACATTGTCAGTAAAGACTAAATTATTGTAATAGTTATTATCTGTTTTCGTTCTGTTTATGTTTTATATACGTTTTGGATATTTATGTTTATTTATTTTTTTGTTTACAGGTACTCTTAATTTTTTCTGTGAATGAAAGCCCCCGTACGAGGTCTCTTCAACAAGCAGGTTGATTTTAGTTACTGTCTCTTTTTTCATTGCCAATAAACTAGAGAAAAACGTAAGTCAGTTTTTGTTTAAACCAGTTATCAGGAAAAATGAATTATATTATATTTTTCCTTATGAACTTTAAGTTTATTAAAGAGAAAGATATTAATAATAATATATAATAATTTTTAAGTAGGGGCTCCCTGAAACATGAAAATGGTTTCAGAAGTTCCGTAAGGAAGCTTGAGAAAAGCTGCAGCCACAACTCTCGTTGACTATTCCTTAATCCACTATAATGCTTTGTTCTGTTATGCTCACTGTCCCTCTAACTTTTGTTCGTTTCTTCACCCATCCTTGTCTCTCCTCCCTAACTTTCCTTACTTCGTCATTAAACTCTAGCAGATTTGAGAGACAGGATTTAGCGTACCGTCTTTAAAAACATGTTGGCTGTTGTTTATACTTCCACTCCTTTCTAAGTGCTCCGTTACTCCTCCTCTCTTGTTACCTTCTCCATAACTATACTTACGATTTATGTTAGTGACAATGTTCTATAGTTTAATGCCACCTATCTCTTCTTTTTTTATTAAATATCAAAACTTCGTTAGCTGTTTTCCGGACCAAAGGAAGCTGCTCTGTTTCAGCAGTCTTGTTGAACATTGCTGCATGTGGTTTATACAGTTCAGAAAGAATATATAGTCACAGTACCGTGGCTGCAACAATTCATAAATAAACCGCACTAAGGAGACGGGAGAGTTATTTGTCTATTGTTAACACTGTTCCTTTGCTTCTTCTCTTAGAAGCCACGGAGAGATGTCTGGTCACATTACCTACGAGGTACGTAGCTCACTCAGTAGTTATTCCACCTCACCTCCTGTTGTGTGTACTGTGCTCAGTATTCCATATTTCACGTTTCTTCTTTAACTCTTAGACAATGCTTCAGAATCCACTGAGAATGCCTCCCTAGGTCTTTTACTGGATTCCACACAGAAAATAGCAACCAGATATATGCCGCGTGCTGCACGATCCGAGAAAGGTATCCCCATATCCCACAATCCCAGCGCCCTCTACCTCACCTCATCCATGGCGCATAAATGTTAAATCTCCAGACCCTCATGAGACGGAGGAGATGCAGCTAAAGTTTGTAAAGAGACCTGGAGCTCCAAGAGATCCAGGAACTGGAGATCAACACCTTGAAGACCCCTCTAGGAAGGTGCTAATGAGTGACTCATGATGCAAGGTGTTGGATTTCTCTTCTGAGGCTGGAACCTGATTTCCTCTCATTCTATGTGAGGTTTAGCGCTTCTCCGATGACTCCAAAAATAAAACAACTTAAAGAGGTCCGGGAAATATAACTCGGTAATAATAGCAGAACTACCGACAAAATGTTAAATAAATGGACAGATTCAACTAATGTGACATTTTACTGTGGCAAAGTTTCGCTCTCCAGGAGCGTTGTTAAGCCGTTACGCCTTGACTTTAGCTCTTGGAGAGCGAAACGTTGCCACAAAAAAATGCCACATTAACTGTACCTGTGTCCATTTCCCTAACAAGTATAGCCCAACACACTTAAGGTGTAGAGAACCTGTAGCTTAATATCCTTAAAAGACTCAGGAGCTATAGATCAACACATTCGCAAGTGTCAAAAACTGTACTAACTCGAACCTTCGTCTAAATAACATTCATCACCATAAAAGGTTTGAAGCAGATCAGTAGAGGCATTCTCTGGTTATCCCAGGGAAACCAACATCCAAGCTATTTAATATTTGCCAGTTAGGACCTGAACCGCCCACTAACATCCCGAGTCTTCCTTTGAGGAAAATACACCAACACTGAAGGTTTGAAGCCTATCAGACAAGGCATTCTCAATTTATCCCGCCTAGCAATTTTATACTAAAATTAGCACATACTCCAAAACCAAGGTAAGTAAGATACACCTGTGAGGACAGTTTGAAGCCGATCGGAAGAGGCATTCTAACATTATCACATGTAAACCTCTGAGCTATTTGCATATACAAAATTAACAAATTGGCATCTACATAGTTCATTAGCAATTCGACCCTTTATCCAATTAATATACACCACCGCTGAAAGTTTGAAGCCGATTAGAAGCGTTTTCATATGATAACTTGTCTCTTGTCAAACTCTCCGGACATCGTCAGCCAGGGAGGATAGTCTTCAAACTTTACGAGCATCTCCAGCCAGGGAGGATAGTCTTCAAACTCTCCGGGTATCTCCAGCCAGGGAGGATAGTCTTCAAACTCTCCGGACATTGCCAGCCAGGGAGGATAGTCTTCAAACTCTCCGGACATTGCCATCCAGGGAGGATAGTCTTCAAACTCTCCGGACATTGCCAGCCAGGGAGGATAGTCTTCAAACGTCTCCGGACATCTCCAGCCAAGGAGGATAGTCTTCAAACTCTCCGGGTATCTCAAGCCAGGGAGGATAGTCTTCAAACTCTCCGGACATTGCCAGCCAGGGAGGATAGTCTTCAAACTCTCGGGACATCTCCAGCCAGGGAGGATAGTCTTCAAACATCTCCGGACATCTCCAGCCAGGGAGGATAGTCTTCAAACTCTCGGGACATTGCCAGCCAGGGAGGATAGTCTTCAAACATCTCCAGCCAGGGAGAATAGTCTTCAAACTCTATGAACATCGCCAGCCAGGGAGGATAGTCTTCAAACTCTCCGGGCATCTCCAGCCAGGGAGGATAGTCTTCAAACTCTCCGGACATCGCCAGCCAGGGAAGATAGTCTTCAAACTCTCCGGGCATCTCCAGCCAGGGAGGATAGTCTTCAAACTCTCCGGACATCGCCAGCCAGGGAGGATAGTCTTCAAACTCTCCGGACATCGCCAGCCAGGGAGGATAGTCTTCAAACTCTCCGGACATCGCCAGCCAGGGAGGATAGTCTTCAAACTCTCCGGGCATCTCCAGCCAGGGAGGATAGTCTTCAAACTCTCCGGGCATCTCCAGCCAGGGAGGATAGTCTTCAAACTCTCCGGGCATCTCCAGCCAGGGAGGATAGTCTTCAAACTCTCCGGGCATCTCCAGCCAGGGAGGATAGTCTTCAAACTCTCCGGGCATCTCCAGCCAGGGAGGATAGTCTTCAAACTCTCCGGGCATCTCCAGCCAGGGAGGATAGTCTTCAAACTCTCCGGGCATCTCCAGCCAGGGAGGATAGTCTTCAAACTCTCCGGGCATCTCCAGCCAGGGAGGATAGTCTTCAAACTCTCCGGGCATCTCCAGCCAGGGAGGATAGTCTTCAAACTCTCCGGACATCTCATGCCAGGGAGGATAGTCTTCAAACTCTCCGGACATCTCATGCCAGGGAGGATAGTCTTCAAACTCTCCGGACATCTCATGCCAGGGAGGATAGTCTTCAAACTCTCCGGACATCTCATGCCAGGGAGGATAGTCTTCAAACTCTCCGGGCATCTCCAGCCAGGGAGGATAGTCTTCAAACTCTCCGGACATCTCCAGCCAGGGAGGATAGTCTTCAAACTCTCCGGACATCTCCAGCCAGGGAGGATAGTCTTCAAACTCTCCGGACATCTCATGCCAGGGAGGATAGTCTTCAAACTCTCCGGACATCTCATGCCAGGGAGGATAGTCTTCAAACTCTCCGGACATCTCATGCCAGGGAGGATAGTCTTCAAACTCTCCGGACATCTCATGCCAGGGAGGATAGTCTTCAAACTCTCCTCATGCCAGGGAGGATAGTCAAACTCTCCGGACATCTCATGCCAGGGAGGATAGTCTTCAAACTCTCCGGGCATCTCATGCCAGGGAGGATAGTCTTCAAACTCTCCGGACATCTCATGCCAGGGAGGATAGTCTTCAAACTCTCCGGACATCTCCAGCCAGGGAGTAGACTTTCAAAGGGTAGTTGAACTTCCGTTTATAACACACAAAGCTTCAGAAGGATCGTAATAAAACTTCCACAAGTTATTCTCACATATGCGACACAACCTTAACTATACCAGTGTAAAAATTAGCAGATCATTTTTAATTAGGCTTAATTTTCACGATCTGTCGTAGCTTTTAGACAACATCTGAACCGCTGGAGGAAACAGCCTACTAATCTGCATACTGTCGACCAAGACCATTTCAGACATCTGTTACTACTCCAGTGCTAAAAGTCTCAAACCTACCGGAAGATGCATTCTCCAGTTAATGCACAACTTCCAGTTATTCCAAGCATTTAATTTTTAACAAAGTTAGAAAGTAGTCAAATTTACACCAACACAGCCTGAACCAGCTAGCCAGCCAGCCAACTAGACAGCCAGCCAGCCAACTAGCCAGCCAGCCAGCCAACTAGCCAGCCAGCCAGCCAACTAGTCAGCCAGTGTCAACTAGCCAGCCAACTATCCTGCCAAGTAACCAACCAGTCAACCAGACAACCAATCTGCAAACTAGCCAGCCAGCCAACAAAAAAAACTGCCAACTAGCCAACCAGTCAGCAAATTACTCAGCCAGCCAGCCAGCCAGCCAGTCAGCCAGCCAGCCAGCCAGCCTGCCAGCCAGCCAGCCAGCCAGCCAGCCAGCCAGCCAGCCAGCCAGCCAGCCTGCCAGCCAGTGAAGCGTGGAGTCAACCTGCTGGGGTCAGTGGTGTGTGGGAGTAATCAACACCACTTTAAATTAATGACTTCCATAATATGTCTGTCTGGGATGGCCATGCGCGCCTACCGATACTGCCTTCCACAAATATATGTATATATATATATATATATATATATATATATATATATATATATATATATATATATATATATATATATATGCAAAACAAACACTCTGAAAGAATAGAGAAATTCCAAGCGCTTTCGTGACTACTCACATTATCAAGGAACTATATAGTTCCTTGATAATGTGAGTAGTCACGAAAGCGCTTGGAATTTCTCTATTTTTTCAGAGTGGTTGTTTTGCATATTCTGAAATCACCTGTTTACTGTGATCTTATTGCATATATATATATATATATATATATGTATATATATATATATATATATATATATATATATATATATATATATATATGCAAAACAACCACTCTGAAAGAATAGAGAAATTCCAAGCGCTTTCGTGAGTAGTCACGAAAGCGCTTGGAATTTCTCTATTTTTTCAGAGTGGTTGTTTTGCATATTCTGAAATCACCTGTTTACTGTGATCTTATTGCATATATATATATATATATATATATATATATATATATATATATATATATATATATATATATATATATATATATGTCGTGCCGAATATGTAAAACTGGTCAATTAGCAAGAACTCATTTAAAATTAAGTCCTTTCTAAAATTTTCTCTTATACGTTTAAAAATAAATTTTTTTCATTAATGTTATTGTAAAAATTTATAATTTTGCACCAAAAGAATCTTAGAAAACTTACCTAACCTTATTATAACAAGAACAATTTATTATAGCCTAACCCAACTAAATATATTTTGGATTTGTTTACAATAATTTAGTACTAAATAAATACAGTGAAATATATTTTTTTCGTTAGCTTCAGAATGATTTTGGCGAAATTATTGCATACACAAATTTTCGCTTGTCCTATATGGCAAGATGAGCATTGCTATTTAAGCCAAGATCGCAAGTTCTGCCTATTCGGCACGACTTATATATATATTATTGTAACCACGAATGAGTGGTATTTAATCAATAACACTGCAACTAGTCAAGAACTCGAACCCATGTCGTTTTGGCCGGACTCATGGTGAGCAAAAATCACATGACGCTCTAACCCACAGGACCACACAATCCTACAAGAATCAAGCACTCAGCAGAACCTGGTGTTTTACCTTGATCTGTGGATATACGTTGGTGTGGGTGCTACTAAGCTAATTTCATTCTACTCCCCGTTTGTTGTACTAGCCTCCACAAGTAGTATTTTATATTATTGTAACCATGAACAAGTGGTATTTAATCAACAACAACACTGCAACTAGCCAAGGACTCAAACCCATGTCATTTTGGCCCGCTTCATGGTGAGCGAAAATCACATGATGGTCTAACCCACAGGACCACCAATGTCCTGTGGCTTCAGAAATGTGGATTGGGTAATAATATTCACGTAGGTGGTAAGTGCATATATTCGACGGACTATATGGGAAGTGCAAAGCTTGACCTGCATCTCTCCTGTCTATCCTTCAAGTGACTCATAAATGATGCCTAGCGGGTGAGTGGCATTCAAAACATGTTAGGGGCAGCGGTAACATCAGTGAATAACAAGTGATTCACACAGACGGTTGGTAGTGAGTCATTACTACTGACACTGGTAACTAGTTACTGGTAACTGATACTACTGAGAGCTCGGCGACGCTAACGTATGGCGTCCCAACATTCAGCTAATACAAACTAGAGATGACAGGCGTATGGCTTGGGCTGATTCTATACAGCATCAAAGTACACAACAATTGAACATTATAACATACATAAGGAGAATAATGGGATGGGAACTAATGTAATGGAACTTACTGTAATGCATTACAAGGTATAATATATCACAAGGCATAGAATAAGGCTCAGTATTGGGATTAAACAATAAAAGTGATGAAAAAAAGTTGATCAATCGGTCTGTATTCATGTGATCTAGGGATTCTGAGGAAAAAATATACACACAAATAAAAAGGTGTTTAACAGAAAAGGCAGACTTGGTGCACTCAAATCTAGACCGTTAAATCTCAGAATTCGGAGAGAACGTGAACACACACAAAAAATTCTTGAATATTAATAAGTTGGTATTGTAGCAGACTTCATTGTATTTTTATTTTTTTTATTTGCACACTGGCCGATTCCCACCAAGGCAGGGTGGCCCGAAAAAGAAAAACTTTCACCATTATTCACTCCATCACTGCCTTGCCAGAAGCGTGCTTTACACTACAGTTTTTAAACTGCAACATTAACACCCCTCCTTCAGAGTGCAGGCACTGTACTTCCCATCTCCAGGACTCAAGTCCAGCCTGCCGGTTTCCCTGAATCCCTTCATAAATGTTACTTTGCTCACACTCCAACAGCATGTCAAGTATTAAAAACTATTTGTCTCCATTCACTCTTATCAAACACGTTCACGCATGCCCGCTGGAAGTCCAAGCCCCTCACACACAAAACCTCCTTTACCCCCTCCTTCCAACCTTTCCTAGGCCGACCCTTACCCCGCCTTCCTTCCGCTACAGACTGATACACTTCTTCTTCTTATGGCCAGAGCTTTGGTAAGATGGGTAAGGAAGAAGGATGGGTAAGGATAGAAATATTGGAAAAGGGTGGGAGGGGGGAGAGAGGTAGGATATAAAAGGTCATTCTGTTTTGCTCCATTCTCTCTACATGTCAAACCACCTCAACAACTCTTCCTCAGCCCTCTGGACAACAGTTCTGGCAATCCCGCACCTCCTCCTAACTTCCGAACTACGAATTCTCTGCATTATATTCACACCACACATTGCCCTCAGACATGACATCTCCACTGCCTCCAGCCTTCTCCTCTCTGCAACATTCATCACCCATGCTTCACACCCATAAAAGAACATTGGTAAAACTATACTCTAATGCATTCCCCTCTTTGCCTCCAAGGATAAAGTTCTTTGTCTCCACAGACTCCTAAGTGCACCGCTCACCCTTTTCCCTTCATCAATTCTATGATTCACCTCATCTTTCATAGACCCATCTGCTGACACGTCCACTCCCAAATATCTGAATACATTCACCTCCTCCATACTTTCTCCCTCCAATCTGATATCCAATCTTTCATCACCTAATCTTTTTGTTATCCTCATAACCTTACTCTTCCCTGTATTCACTTTTAATTTTCTTCTTTTACATACCCTACCAAATTCATCCATCAACCTCTGCAACTTCTCTTCAGAATCTCCCAAGAGCACAGTGTCATCAGCAAAGAGCAACTGTGACAACTCCCACTTTATGTGTTATTCTTTATCTTTTAACTCCACGCCTCTTGCCAAGACCCTCGCATTTACTTCTCTTACAACCCCATCTATAAATATATTAAACAACCACGGTGACATCACACATCCTTGTCTAAGGCCTACTTTTACTGGGAAATAATCTCCCTCTTTCCTACATACTCTAACTTGAGCCTCACTATCCTTGTAAAAACTCTGCTTTCAGTAATCTACCTCCTATACCATACACCTGCAACATCTGCCACATTGCCCCCCTATCCACCCTGTCATACGCCTTATCCAAAACCCATAAATGCCACAAAAACCTCTTTAGCCTTATCTAAATACTATTCACTTATATGTTTCACTGTCAACACCTGGTCCACACACCCCCTACCTTTCCTAAAGCCTCCTTGTTCACCTGCTATCCTATTCTCCGTTTTACTCTTAATTCTTTCAATAATAACTCTACCATACACTTTACCAGGTATACTCAACAGACTTATCCCCCTATAATTTTTGCACTCTCTTTTGTCCCCTTTGCCTTTATACAAAGGAACTATGCATGCACTCTGCCAATCCCTAGGTACCTTACCCTCTTCCATACATTTATTAAATAGCACCAACCACTCCAAAACTATATCCCCACCTGCTTTTAGCATTTCTATCTTTATTCCATCAATCCCAGCTGCCTTACCGCCTTTCATTTTACCTACTACATCATGAACTTCCCCCACACTCACAACTGGCTCTTCCTCACTCCTACAAGATGTTATTCCTCCTTGCCCTATACATAAAATCACAGCTTCCCTATCTTCATCAACATTTAACAATTCCTCAAAATATTCCCTCCATCTTCCCAATACCTCTAACTCTCCATTTAATAACTCTCCTCTCCTATTTTTAACTGACAAATCCATTTGTTCTCTAGGCTTCCATAACTTGTTAATCTCACTCCAAAACTTTTTTTCTTATTTTCAACAAAATTTGTTGATAACATCTCACCCACTCTCTCATTTGCTCTCTTTTTACATTGCTTCACCACTCTCTTAACCTCTCTCTTTTTCTCCATATACTCTTCCCTCCTTGCATCACATCTACTTTGTAAAAACTTCTCATATGCTAACTGTTTCTCCCTTACTACTCTCTTTACATCATCATTCCACCAATCGCTCCTCTTCCCTCCTGCACCCACTTTCCTGTAATCACAAACTTCTGCTGAACACTCTAACACTACATTTTTAAACCTAGCCCATACGTCTTCGACCCCATTGCCTATGCTCTCATTTGCCCATCTATCCTCCAATAGCTGTTTATATCTTACCCTAACTGCCTCCTCTTTTAGTTTATAAACCTTCACCTCTCTCTTCCCTGATGCTTCTATTCTCCTTGTATCCCATCTACCTTTTGCTCTCAGTGTAGCTACAACTAAACAGTGATCTGATGTATCTGTGGCCCCTCTAAAAACATGAACACCATGAAGTCTACTCAACAGTCTTTTATCTACCAATACATAATCCAACAAACTACTATCATTTCGCTATTCATCATAATTGTATACTTATTTATCCTCTTTTTCTTAAAATATGTATTACCTATAACTAAACCCCTTTCTATACAAAGTTCAATCAAAGGGCTCCCATTATCATTTACACCTGGCACCCCAAACTTACCTACCACACCCTCTAAAAGTTTCTCCTACTTTAGCATTCAGGTCCCCTACCACAATTACTCTCTCACTTGGTTCAAAGGTTCCTATACATTCACTTAACATCTCCCAAAATCTCTCTCTCTCCTCTACATTCCTCTCTTCTCCAGGTGCATACACGCTTATTATGATCCACTTTTCGAATCCAACCTTTACTTTAATCCACATAATCCTTGAATTTACACATTCATATTCTCTTTTCTCCTTCGTTAACTTATCCTTCAACATTATTGCTACCCCTTCCTTAGCTCTAACTCTCTCAGATATTCCAGATTTAATTCCATTTATTTCCCCCCACCGAAACTCCCCTACCCCCTTCAGCTTTGTTTTGCTTAGGGCCAGGACATCCAACTTCTTTTCATTCATAACATCAGCAATCATCTGTTTCTTGTCATCCGCACTACATCCACGCACATTCAAGCATCCCAGTTTTATAAAGTTTTTCTTCCTCTCTTTTTTTCAGTAAACTATATTATTCATCTATACAGGTCATTTACATTTAACCCCAACTCTGCTAGCGTGAGATTTATATATGCAGAATGGGTATCATCTCTGGGAGGATCAAACTCTGTTGCACTGGCTAACTCATGCCGTGTTTGAGGCAGATCTGAATTGGTAGTTACAAATGATACTTGAGAATTTCTCAATATCTGTTGTGTATGTTGGGAATAACGATATTCAGGTTGATCGTCTGACTGAGTATCAGAGGTAGAGGGTACAGAGTCAGGAGGATTGTCAGAGTCTGTCACATTAATCTGGGTTGGAACATCATTATCATCACATACTAACTTCATATGATCTATATGTGATTCTTTTTACTGACCAGTACTAATTTCTCTAACCTTATACTTATTGCCATTGATGTGTTCAACTACTCTATAAGGACCAACAAACTTTCGATCAAGCTTAGGCATTGCAGACGTTTTGTTAAAGTTAGTCAGCATAACTCTTGAACCTACTGTAATTTTGGACGCCTTTGCTCGAGTGTTAGCGACTCTTGTAAATTCTGCTGTTGATTTATGAAGTGTTTTACGGATTCTTCTAAAAACACTTTGAGCTAAGCTGGCACGAGTTGCTATGAAATCATCAGGGTTTTAATTTGGTTTCGGGTTAGAATTTAACAACTCATAAGGCAAACGTTTATCTACACCGTACAATGCATAATGTGGAGTGTCACCTATAGAAACATTGTAAGCAGAATTTATGGCACACTGAACATCAGATAGAACTTCATCCCAGGTTTCACTATTGGAATTGATAGTGGCTCTCAAGACATCAAGTACTTTCTTATTGGTTCGTTCCGCTAACCCATTGTTGGCAGGATGATGAGGAACATTGGTGGATTTAGAGATCTTGTACAACATACACAAATTTTCGAGAATCTCATTACAGAATTCACCTCCATTATGTGTTACTAGGGACTTAGGGGTGGTATGCCTGCAGATAATGCATTCTTTAAATGCTTTAGCTACTGTTTCAGCAGTCTTATCTGCAATAGGAACTAGCTCACAATATCCGGTGAAATGATCTACCATAACACAGATATTTGTTGCCCAGGTGGGAAAATTGGAAATTAGTTAACAGATTTAGCGCAACTCTTTCCCATGGTTTGCTAATAGTTGGATATACCTGGATTGGATTAGGACCATTAACATTACCTTTATGTTGCACGCAGACACTACATTTCTTAACATACTCAGAAATATCAGTAGCCATACGAGGGCAAAAGTATTTCAATCTGGGTTGCTTTACAGAACGATCCATACAAGGGTGCGCAACACCTGGTACATTGTGAACTAGCTGTAAGGCTACATTCACTAGTGACTGTGGAATTACTAACTGGTGCCAAACTCGGCTGTTCGATACAGTAATTCTTGGTTCATGACAAAGTCACTGATGGGTGCTGGTGGCTTCACAGTCAGAATAAGATCTTCCTGGAGCAGGAATCGCATCACACCAGACCACATGGGATCTGTTCTTTGAGCATTCTTTACATCCTCGGCAGTAAACGGAGGGTCTGCAGTTACTATACTAACATGTCGCGATAAAGCATCTGCGACTACATTTGACTTGCCAGGTAAGTGTTCAAAGGTAGGATTGAACTCTTGGATAATCAAGGTCCATCTGGCTAACCTTCCAGTAGGTTGTTTGTTCTGGAATAAAGGTATCAGTGGAACATGGTCTGTCAAGACATGAACAGAGTACTGATGTCCCGGAAGTGCTTTAACCCTTAAACTGTCCAAACGTAGATCTACGTTTTTTTAACATTTGAAAGTATGTAAAAAATGTAGATTTTTTTTTTACATTTGAAAACGTATAAAAAAACTTTTATCTACATTTTTTTTTGTTATATTTGAAAATATGTAAAAAAACGTAGATCTACTTTTGGAGCACTACGGATTTGAACATTGATCTGTTTGGACAGTTTAAGGATTAAAGACCATACTATTGCTAAAGATTCTTGCTCAGTTACTGTATAATTGCATTCAGCCTTCGTAAGGTCTCGGCTAGCAAATGTAACTGCGTTGTACTTGCCATCAGTCTTCTGAGCTAGTACGGCACCTATGCCAATTGAACTAGCATCAGTTGTCAGATAGAAGGGCTTAGAAAAATCTGGAAATTTCAAAATTGGAGCAGATGTTAGCTTTTCTTTTAGAGTTTGGAATGCTCTTTCTTGATGGAAGGTCCAAACGAAAGGAGCATCTTTCTTAAGCAACTTAGTTAGAGGAGCTGCTATGGAAGAAAAATTGGCAATGAAAGATCTATAAAAACCTGCTAAGCCCACAAATGATCTTACGGCATCAGCAGTTTTGGGAGATGGAAAATTTAGTACTGCAGTTACTTTACTTTGGTCAGTCATAACCCCTCTAGGAGTGACTACATAACCAAGAAACTTGATTTCTGATTTGAAAAAATGGCATTTGGACAGTTTGATCTTTAAATTGTCTTCTTCAAGGTTACCAAGTACTATATCAAGTCTTTTAAAGTGCGTATCCACGTCTTCAGACATGACAATTACGTCATTTAAGTACACCATAAGTGCATTACCTATGAGACCTTGAAAGATATTAGTCATGAGCCTCGAGAATGTGATAGGGGAAGAATGTAACCCAAAGGCCATATGGAGGAAGTGATAATGACCTGTAGGAGTGGAGAATGTGGTTAGCGCTTGGTGTCTTCGTGAAGAGGGACTTGCCAAAACCCTTGTAACAAGTCCAGGGTCGAAAAGGCTTTGTTATCTCTGATGTTACGTAAAAGATCACCAAGTACAGGAAGCGATCTGGAATAGTTTTCACATTTAACTTCCTAAAGTCAATCACTGGGCACCAAGTACCATCCTTCTTGGGTACTAGGATCAAGAGCGCCTTCCAGGGTAAATTGCTAGGTGCAATAACTCCATCATCAAGCATTTGATTGATCAATTCTTCCGTGACAGCAACTTGTGAATGAGGCAGTCTGTACACAGGTATATAGATAGATCTAGTACCAGGTTCAAGTGGGATACGATGGGACAGTAAGTTCGTTATACCCATCTTCTCACCTGGTAAGGCAATGGCTTTACGACGTTTGTTCAACAGAGTCAACAAATGCTTGACCTCATCTGGGAAGTCAGTGGGAGCTAAGTCTTTCTCCTCTACTGGTGGAATGGATTGATCCAGTGAAGTGGATGGGGTATGGGAAGTGCCAAGCCTGACCTGCGTCTCTCCTGTCTATCCTCCAACTGATTCACGAATGATGCCTAGCAGGTGAGCGGCGTTCAAAACATGCTAGGGTCAGAGGTAATGTCAGTGAATAACAAGTGATTCACACAGATGGTTGGTAGTGAGTCATTACTACTGACACTGGTAACTGGTTACTGGTAACTGATACTACTGAGACCAAATCGTACAAGAAATTAGCTCAGAGGCACCCACACCACCGTATGTCCTCAGATCGAGGGAAAACGCCTAGCTCTGTTGGGTGCGTGATTCTTGTAAGATTTGGTGGTCCTGTGGGTTAGAGCATCATGTGATTTTCGCTCACCATGAGGCAGGCCAAAACGACATGGGTTAGAGTCCTTGGCTAGTCACAGTGTTGTTATTGACACACACACACACACACATACATATATATATATATATATATATATATATATATATATATATATATATATATATATATATATATATATATATATATATATTATATATATATATATATATATATTATATATATATATATATATATATATATATTATATATATATATATATATATTGTGAATAATATATAGTGTGCAAGTCCATGTGTATTGTACTCCCCGGGATAACCCCACTCAACCTGCGCCTCCCCCACCTAATTCCCAAGGGAAGTTTTCCCCTTCCCCTCCCGGCCCCTCAAACTCCACCAGGCCACCACGGTCAAGTTCACTACCTTCCACGCACCATACCCACCCAGCATGTCATATTCCACTCCTATTGTCTAGTCTAGCAGATGGATGCCAACCAGGAGGAAGCAAGCAGCCAGGGAAATGGCACGGCTGGCAATACTAGGAGAGGCAAGTGTCGGTCATGCTTACAGCTTCGTTGTCTCAACTCTAATGGTTTCCTCCGCAAACACGGTAGTTGCCCTGGTTCAGGATGTCCTCCTGTGGAAAGTGATGATCCAGAGCCACCTCAGGCACCTGAACCCACTCCAACAGATTTTATCTCATCAGACAATCTCTTGGAAGCAATCAAAGCAACAGGTACGAGGACACTCACACATATTCCCAAAGCAGCCCGTCCACACGCAGCTGGAAAACTTACAGACCTCCTGAAAAAAGTAAACGATGGTTCCACTATCTTAAATGCTCCACCAACCATCAAGGCATGGCACAACTTGCTACTTTTTGGCAATGTCTGCTTAGCTGTGCCGGAAAGAAGGGGAAAGAGGCTAGCCTCAATGATAATTAAATCCTTAAGAGATTTTCCTAGAGTTGATAACCTCATTCACCTTCCCCGTCAACACAAAAAAGGGAGAGGCAGAACCCCCACTCACTCTACTGACAGTGAAAAAGTCAGAGTCCAGGTGAGCAAGAAAATTGAAGAGGGCAACACAGTGGGGGCAATCAGAATTATTACCAGTGAAGATACAGTTGCTCCCAGGGATGCTGACACGGCTGAAGCACTTAGAGGAAAGCACCCTGCCAGGGAAACCAGTGGCACCAACAGTTCCAACACCTCTGTCCCCACTATGGAACCATTGATTGTGGAAGACTCAGACATTTACAAAGCAATAATGTCGTTCCCATCTGGCTCTGCTGGGGGTTACACTGGAATAAGGCCACAGCATTTAAAGGAAATGGTTAATCCAGTTATTGGGGAAATTGCAGAGACACTGCTTTCAGAGATCACAAGGTTCGTCAACAATTCCTTGGCTGGTCTGATTCCTGATGAAATTAGACCTTTCTTTTTTGGTGCAACACTTTGTGCACTTAAAAAGAAGGATGGAGGAATTCGGCCAATTGCAGTAGGCAACACCTTACGCCGCCTCGTATCCAAAGCTGCTGTCCGAAGTATTCGTGCACAGGCAGCCATGATGCTTCAACCAAACCAGCTTGGCTTTGGGGTCTCTCAAGGAAGTGAAGCAGCGGTTCATGCAACAAGGGCATATATCAACAACCTGCCTGAGGACAATGCAGTGGTAAAATTAGATTTCAAGAATGCGTTCAATCTCCTGAAAAGAGACGTGGTATTAGCAGCAATACAAGAACATTTCCCTGGTCTCTTCCCTTTTGTTTCAGCTGGGTATAGCAAGGAATCAATGCTTCTCTTTGGAGAGCATGAAATCACATCATCGGAGGGTGTCCAACAAGGAGATCCTCTTGCACCATTTCTCTTCTGTATTGCAGTTAGGGAAATCACAGTCAGACTGACCAGCGAGCTAAACATCTGGTTCCTAGATGATGGCACACTAGCAGGTACAAAGGAGTCCCTCCTACATGACCTTACACAGGTAATGACACGGGGACAGGAAATGGGTCTCATCCTGAATCCATCCAAATGTGAAATCATCTCAGTCAGTCAACAAGTGATAAATGCAGTGAGATCAAAACTACCAGGAGCAGCAGTCATTGCCCCCACAAATAGTGTCTTGCTAGGAGCACCTCTGGGAAGCAATGCCATTGACACAATTCTCAGGAAGAAATTGGAAGAGTTAAGGAGAATGGAACAACGAATAGGCAATCTGGACACCCACGATGCCTTGTACCTTCTCACAAAGTGCTTGAGTCTGCCCAGGTTGACATATTTCCTAAGATGTGCACCTTCATATGATAACCCTATACTGCACGAATATGACAGTATTCTGAGGCAGATTTTTACGAAAGTACTTAACCTTACTCTAGAAGACGGGCAGTGGAACCAAGCTACACTTCCAGTCAGACTAGGAGGCATTGGTGTCCGCAAGTCATCACAGATTGCGTTACCTGCTTTTCTGTCCTCGTGTATTGCATCCAGAGAGCTTGTAGCAGCGATTCTCCCTGAACATCTTAGGGACAAGATTGGAGCCCAGGACCAAAAATTCCTTGACGGAGCAATGATCTGGGATAATCTAACGGGCTCAGAAACCAGACCTGCTCCCCCCAACAACTACAAACAATCGCACTGGGATGGTCCAATAGTGGAAAATATAGCCTCAACGATGCTTCAGAGTGTGTCAGGGAAGGATAGAGCCCGCCTGCTGGCAGTGAGAGCCCCTCATGCTGGGGACTTTCTGTTGGCTGTTCCCAACTCCAGCCTTGGCACACGCCTCGACCCACAGACCATCCGCATCGGTGTTGCCCTTCGACTTGCCGCCCCTATTCTCGCCGAACACAGGTGTATTTGTGGCAGTGAAGCAGCAGACCGATTCGGGTACCATGGTCTTGTGTGCCGTAAATCCGAGGGAAAGATTGCAAGACATGAGGAGGTTAACAACATTATCAAGAGGAGCCTCACAACAGCTGGATGCCCAGCAGTAAGGGAGCCACCCCAACTATGCAGATCTGATGGCAGCCAGAAGCGTCCAGATGGTATCACCCTTCAAGCCTGGACAGATGGGAAGCAGGTGGTGTGGGACTATACATGTGCATCTACCTTGGCTGATACCTATCTCCAATACACCAGGGAGGAAGGAGGGGCAGCTGCCAGCTTTAGGGAGTCCCAAAAGTCTAGAAAATATGGAGAACTTGCCCATCATTATATGTTTGTTCCCATAGGCTCAGAGACCCTTGGCTCATGGGGAAAGAGTGCATCTAATTTCCTTAAGGAGCTGGGAAAAAGACTCATCAGGGTAACTAGGGATCCCAGGGCAGCTAGTTTTCTGTTCCAGCGGCTCAGTGCGGCTGTTCAAAGGGGTAATGCATGCTGCATTTTGGGCACGCGCCCCAGCTCTGAGGAGCTGGATGAGATTTTCGCCTTATAATCGGTGATACACACGTAACAACATGTACCGTATATGCCACCTTTATATCAACAATGTATCTCTTAAATCTTCTGTGCCATATTATGTAATAAAATATTCCTATTGGTAAAAAAAAAAATAGTTTAAAAGATGGGGTGGTAGGGGAAGTGGAATATTCAAATGGCTTCAGGAAGAAATCCAAATATTCTTCCTTGAAGCCTTTTTATCCACTTCTCCGAGGCTATGGGTCCCACAATTTACACCAGAGGTGGACCCCATCCTATATATATATATATATATATATATATATATATATATATATATATATATATATATATATATATATATATATATATATATATATATAATGTATATATTTGTCATGCCTAATAAGCCGAAATCCATTTAAAATTGGACTTTTCCGAAACTTCATTTTACTGACTGATAGACATTTTTTCATTGACAGTGATGTAAAACTTTTTATTTTTGAACTAAAACTAATTTCAGAAACCTCACCTAACTGTTGATAAAATATTCTGACATTTCTTTAACGATTCTGAATAGGTTGTCTCTAAATTCGTCAGTTTTATTACAGTCGAGTACATGCTGACGCTGGGTGTGGCAATGGTCCGTCTGGCAAAGTTTACATAACGTTATGTTTATAAATAAGTGACCTGGTGGAACTTGAAGTCCTGGTGGGTGAATCCTACAATTCACAGCTCCTCCCGTTCACTCTTATGTTTGCAATCGTGATTTTACGATTTCGTGAGTTAGGTTTATATCAGCTGGTGATGGTGATACTCGCCAGTGATGCTGGTGACCCAGCCGGAGCCGGGCGATAGTGGCATACAAGAGTCTGCTCCTCTTGTTGAATGCAGCACCGTAGACATGTGGCTCCTCCTTCTTGATAGTGATGATAGATGGACGGACTGGTGCAGCACCATAGACATGTGACTCCTCCTGCCTGACAGAATGATGTTAGGTGGACTGACTGGTGCTGACTACAGTCTTGTGCTGACAGTATGCTTCCTCCTTTATGACAGATCACTTTATCAATTCATCAGTTCTGTCATGCTTCTGAAGGTGTAGGATGAATGAAAACTAAAAAAGGGAGGGAAGGAAGAAAAGTGGAGTGCGTTGGGGAGGAAGGTGGGTTGGAAAGAAAGGAATGCAGCTAAGAGACAGGAAGAGAGAGAGAGAGAGAGAGAGAGAGAGAGAGAGAGAGAGAGAGAGAGAGAGAGAGAGAGAGAGAGAGAGAGAGAGAGAGAGAGAGAGAGAGAGAGAGAGAGAGAGAGAGAGAGAGAGAGAGAGAGAGAGAGAGAGAGAGATCCTCACTTATAGTCTCATACATTAATCACGGACATAAATAAACAGTAAAGTACATATTACAAATGTATTAAGTTCCTAAGGTGCTGAATAAGTTAGCGGTGAATATTATAACGATGAATAATACACAGGCACAATAAGAGATGTATTAATCTGGACAAATCTCGTGTGTGTGTGTGTGTACTCACCTAGTTGTGGCTACAGGGGTCGATCCATAGCTCCAGGCTCCGCCTCTTCACTGGCTGCTACTAGGTCACTCTCCCTACACCGTGAGCTTTATCATACCTCTGCTTAAAGCTATGAATGGATCCTGCCTCCACTACATCGCTTCCAAAACTATTCCACTTCCTGACTATTCTTCGACTGAAGAAATACTTCCTAACATCCCTGTGATTCATCTGTGTGTGTGTGTGTGTGTGTGTGTGTGTGTGTATGTATGTGTGTGTGTGTGTGTGTGTATGTGTGTTTGTGTGTGTGTGTGTGTGTGTGTTTGTGTGTGTGTGTGTGTGTGTGTCACTAACAGAATATGCTCGTGGTGACTCGTTTTCATATATTTCAAATTATTCTTTAAAAGGTCAAGTCATTCCATTTCTCTGCCACTCTGCGAAGACATTTTTAAAGTACTCCTTCCACTCCACTTATTCTTCCTCACTTCATGTTTTCTTGCTGTCTTTTTTTTGTGGGGGTTCTAATAATCCTGCTCCTAGGCTGAGGGACTGATTACCTCATCTTCCACTATTTGCAGTATATATTTCTATTATGTCCATGTGTATTGTACTGATAAAGCCACTGGATGGAGGAACGTCTATAAGTAGAGATACCCAGATGTTGCACTTGTGTCTAATTCATCTTGTTAGTATTGAATACAACTGTTATTATGCCTCACATCCTCCTCCTGCTTTCAAATACAGGAAGTCCTCACTTAATGTCGTTTCGTTATAACGTTGATGGGGAAAAGAAATCAATTCCCGGCCAGGAATGGAAAATATGGAAAGACTATTAAGTATCTGGATGGAGGACATGCATCAGCCTAACTCTTCATGGCCGCTAATGGCCGCTAATGGCCATACAAATAAAAGCTTTAAGTTTATTTGAAGATCTAAAGAAAAAACAGAGTTCTAGTGCTGAAAGTTAAACCTTCATGGCAAGTCGAGGTTGGTTTGAACGTTTTAAGAAACGTTTAAAACTACATAACATACAAATAACAGGTGAGTCTGCAAGTGCTGACAAAGAACCTCAGCTGCTTACACAGTTTTACTATTTTGTCAATTTACTCCTTTATGGCTATTTATATTTGTTTTTCATGATACACAGCGTGTTTCCTGGAGGTTACCTGGAGGTTATTTCGGGGATCAACACCCCCGCGGCCCGGTCCATGACCAGGCCTCCCGATGGATCAGGGCCTGATCAACTAGGCTGTTACTGCTGGCCGCACGCAGTCCAACGTACGAGCCACACACACACACACACACACACGAGATTTGTCCAGAAAACATGCGATACCTAAAGTAATAAAAATGTTATTAACCATAGTGATGGCGTCTGCAAAAGTACTGTCCTCCCTCTCAGCTCTTCCCTGCCCTAGGAACTTAACTCTTGTTCATGCCAATTAGCCTATGGTAAAATTGGTTTCGTTATCCGTCATTTCACTTAAAGCAGCGGTTTCCAAGAACCTAATGATGACGTTAAGTGACATACATCTAGAGATGTGTGTCTTAGCGTATAAGCGCTGAGAGTTCACTTTTATCCCTGGCTTTAGGGATTAAAGTATTCTTGACTACTCGTGCAAGAAGGCTACTTGCAGCCATGATGACCCTCATACAATCGATAGGCTTTAAACTAAATCAAGGAAACAAACAACCAGTAACATGGTCGTCTTTTAGTGATTTATGCGTTTCATCACACTTCGCATTTTTGTCCTCTAGTAGCAAGTTTTCGTAGCTTTCAAGAAATTTTCTTGATTATGCTGTGGGTCGTCAGCAATGATCACTGTGAGAAAACTTACGTCAGCTTATCGTCTGTATTTTAAAATTCTAACTAAAATTTGAAAAAAAATATATATATTTGTTTTAATTAAGTTCACATTGCTCGTATAATGTCTTTCACGAATATTTTTAATCCCACTCCTTTTCTTCGTTAATCTGTCTCCTCTTCACAATGAGTAGTTACAGTCAAATATAACCTCATTTAAAATAGGCTTCTCCAGTTTAGTTTCAGTCAGACTCTATCCTCAGGGTTTTCCTTCATACTGTCACTTAGCTCAAGTGTTTTAAAATTAATCATCTTCATCTGTACATAAACTCTTTACTAAATGGTTTACCTCAATGTTTCCCCATTTTCTATAATTTGGTTTTGTTTATTTACTATCCCGTGATAGTTTCTCTGGAAAACCATTTGTTAGGACAATACAGCCATGTTACAATATAACAAAAAGTCTTGGTTAATTTGTATATGCTTCAAGCATCCCATTTTCTTTGTCCTCAGCTCTAGTAAAACTCCCTAACCTTCATCCAGCGTAAATAAACATTGATGAGTAAGAGACTTGTGTCTTACTCACCAACTTGTGTCTTACTCACCAACTTGTGTCTTACTCACCAACTTGTCGGTATTTTATACAATTTTTCAGCATTAATCAGGGATTCCCAACATTTTCTATGCCCTGCACGCCTAGCAAATGTTTGATTAATGTTGCACCTCCTACCAAAGTAGCATCACATTTGAAGATGAAGAAGCCAAATTTCTAATTTTTGAATCACAAATTGAACCAAATACAGTACTGCGGGTGAACAAGTTAAACTCTGCAAATAAGCTTTTGATTCAGTGTGTAATATGTAAATATAAATTGAACAATTAGAAAAGTTTTTGGTAAAATAAACGGAATTGTGATTTTCATTAAGACTCTTTGTTGCGCCCCCTGGACTCTTTGTTACGCCCCCCTGGACTCTTTGTAGCGCCCCATGGATTCTTTGTTACGCCTCCTGGACTCTTTGTAGCGCCCCTGGACTCTTTGTTACGCCCCCCTGGACTCTTTGTTACGCCCCCCTGGACTCTTTGTAGCGCCCCTGGACTCGTTGTTACGCCCCCCTGGACTCTTTGTAGCGCCCCTGGACTCTTTGTTGCGCCCCCCTGGACTCTTTGTAGCGCCCCCTGGATTCTTTGTTACGCCTCCTGGACTCTTTGTTGCGCCCCTGGACTCTTTGTTGCGCCCCCCTGGACTCTTTGTAGCGCCCCCTGGATTCTTTGTTACGCCCCCCTGGACTCTTTGTAGCGCCCCTGGACTCTTTGTTACGCCCCCCTGGACTCTTTGTAGCGCCCCTGGACTCTTTGTTGCGCCCCCCTGGACTCTTTGTTGCGCCCCCCTGGACTCTTTGTTGCGCCCCCTGGACTCTTTGTTGCGCCCCCTGGACTCTTTGTTGCGCCCCCTGGACTCTTTGTTACGCCCCCTGGACTCTTTGTTGCGCCCTTTGGACTCTTTGTTGCGCCCCCTGGACTCTTTGTTGCGCCCTTTGGACTCTTTGTTGCGCCCCCTGGACTCTTTGTTACGCCCCCTGGACTCTTTGTTGCGCCCTTTGGACTCTTTGTTGCGCCCCCTTGGACTCTTTGTTGCACCCCCTGGACTCTGTTGCGCCCCCTGGACTCTTTGTTACGCCCCCTAGACTCTTTGTTACGCCCCCCTGAACTCTTTGTTGCGTCCCCTGGACTCTTTGTTGCACCCCCTGGACTTTGTTGCGCCCCCCTGGACTCTTTGTTGCGCCCCCCTGGACTCTTTGTTGCGCCCCCCTGGACTCTTTGTTACGCCCCATGGACTCTTTGTTGCACCCCTGGACTCTTTGTTACGCCCCCTGGACTCTTTGTTGCGCCCCCTGGACTCTTTGATACGCCGCCTGGACTCTTTGTTGCGCCCCCTGGACTCTTTGTTACGCCCCCTGGACTCTTTGTTGCGCCCTTTGGACTCTTTGTTGCGCCCCCTTGGACTCTTTGTTGCACCCCTGGACTCTTTGTTGCGCCCCCTGGACTCTTTGTTGCTCCCCTGGACTCTTTGTTGCGCCCCCTAGACTCTTTGTTACGCCCCCCTGGACTCTTTATTGCGTCCCCTGGACTCTTTGTTGCACCCCCTGGACTCTTTGTTACGCCCCCTGGACTTTGTTGCGCCCCCCTGGACTTTGTTGCGCCCCCCTGGACTCTTTGTTGCGCCCCCCTGGACTCTTTGTTACGCCCCCTGGACTCTTTGTTACACCCCCTGGACTCTTTGTTACACCCCCCTGGACTCTTTGTTGCGCCCCTGGGCTCTTTGTTACGCCCCCTGGACTCTTTGTTAAATCCCCCTGGACTCTTTGTTACACCCCCCTGGACTCTTTGTTGCGCCCCCTGGACTCTTTGTTACGCCCCCCTGGACTCTTTGTAGCGCCCCCTGGATTCTTTGTTACGCCTCCTGGACTCTTTGTAGCGCCCCTGGACTCTTTGTTACGCCCCCCTGGACTCTTTGTTACGCCCCCCTGGACTCTTTGTAGCGCCCCTGGACTCTTTGTTACGCCCCCCTGGACTCTTTGTAGAGCCCCTGGACTCTTTGTTGCGCCCCCCTGGACTCTTTGTAGCGCCCCCTGGATTCTATGTTACGCCTCCTGGACTCTTTGTTGCGCCCCTGGACTCTTTGTTGCGCCCCCTGGACTCTTTGTAGCGCCCCCTGGATTCTTTGTTACGCCCCCCTGGACTCTTTGTAGCGCCCCTGGACTCTTTGTTACGCCCCCCTGGACTCTTTGTAGCGCCCCTGGACTCTTTGTTGCGCCCCCCTGGACTCTTTGTTGCGCCCCCCTGGACTCTTTGTTGCGCCCCCCTGGACTCTTTGTTGCGCCCCCTGGACTCTTTGTTGCGCCCCCTGGACTCTTTGTTACGCCCCCTGGACTCTTTGTTGCGCCCTTTGGACTCTTTGTTACGCCCCCTGGACTCTTTGTTGCGCCCTTTGGACTCTTTGTTGCGCCCCCTGGACTCTTTGTTACGCCCCCTGGACTCTTTGTTGCGCCCTTTGGACTCTTTGTTGCGCCCCCTTGGACTCTTTGTTGCACCCCCTGGACTTTGTTGCGCCCCCTGGACTCTTTGTTACGCCCCCTAGACTCTTTGTTACGCCCCCCTGAACTCTTTGTTGCGTCCCCTGGACTCTTTGTTGCACCCCCTGGACTTTGTTGCGCCCCCCTGGACTCTTTGTTGCGCCCCCCTGGACTCTTTGTTGCGCCTCCCTGGACTCTTTGTTACGCCCCATGGACTCTTTGTTACACCCCCTGGACTCTTTGTTGCACCCCTGGACTCTTTGTTGCGCCCCCTGGACTCTTTGTTGCTCCCCTGGACTCTTTGTTGCGCCCCCTAGACTCTTTGTTACGCCCCCCTGGACTCTTTATTGCGTCCCCTGGACTCTTTGTTGCACCCCCTGGACTCTTTGTTACGCCCCCTGGACTTTGTTGCGCCCCCCTGGACTCTTTGTTGCCCCCCCTGGACTCTTTGTTGCGCCCCCCTGGACTCTTTGTTACGCCCCCTGGACTCTTTGTTACACCCCCTGAACTCTTTGTTACACCC